>NW_020646082.1:570289-599025 GCF_003573695.1 Papaver somniferum | reverse complement strand
GTCTCAGATATCAACTTCCGACTTATAACGAAGTGTGTAGACTTTTTTGAGTTAGCGTATAAAAAATCAACATTTTTATGAACTCTTTATTTTTGTATTGCCTTTGTCTTTCAATTTGATTCAAATAAGATGAAATTTGTTAGAATTTGGATTAGTTATGGCTGGTCTTACATTCTTCTTCTATTGTGAAATTTGACTTCCTTCATATTTTCTTGAATCAACGTACATAGAAATGCAATTTTTACTAGAGGTGTTGCCTTAGAACATATTATTTGTGATTACAATACATTTTTCAAACTTTTTATGTTAAAGTTGAGTTTATCTAGTTTGCGATTTAGTCTCAGAAATTAACTTCCGACTTATAACGAAGTGTGTAGACTTTTTTGAGTTAACGTATAAAAAATCTACATTTTTATGAACTCTTTATTTTTGTATTGCCTTTGTCTTTCAATTTTATTCAAATAGATGAAATTTGTTTGAATTTGGATTAGTTATGGCTGGTCATTCATTCTTCTTCTATTGTGACATTTGACTTCCTTCATATTTTCTTGAATCAACGTATATAGAAATGCAATTTTTACTAGACGTAATGCATTATTATGATTACAATACATTTTTCAAGTTTTTTCTATTAAATATGAGTTTATCTGGTTTACAATTTAGTCTCAGAAATCAATTTCGGACTTATTACGAAGTGTGTAGACTTTTTTGAGTTAACGTAAATAAAATTCAATATTTTTATGAACTCTTTCTTTTTCTTTGATGGTTTTGTTTTCTATTTGATTCAAGATAGATGAAATTTGTTTGGATTCGGATTAGTTCTTCTTGGTCTTTCATCCATCTTATATTGTGAAATTTTCCTAATTTCGTAATTTCTTGAATCAACGTACATAGAAATGCAATTTTTACTAGAGGTGTTGCCTTAGAACATATTATTTGTGATTACAATACATTTTTCAAACTTTTTATGTTAAAGTTGAGTTTATCTAGTTTGCAATTTAGTCTCAGAAATCAACTTCCGACTTATAACGAAGTGTGTAGACTTTTTTGAGTTAGCGTATTAAAAATCAACATTTTTATGAACTCTTTATTTTTGTATTGTCTTTGTCTTTCAATTTGATTCAAATAGATGAAATTTGTTAGAATTTGGATTAGTTATGGCTGGTCTTACATTCTTCTTCTATTGTGAAATTTGACTTCCTTCATATTTTCTTGAATCAACGTACATAGAAATGCAATTTTTACTAGAGGTGTTGCCTTAGAACATATTATTTGTGATTACAATACATTTTTCAAACTTTTTATGTTAAAGTTGAGTTTATCTAGTTTGCGATTTAGTCTCAGAAATCAACTTCCGACTTATAACGAAGTGTGTAGACTTTTTTGAGTTAGCGTATAAAAAATCAACATTTTTATGAACTCTTTATTTTTGTATTGCCTTTGTCTTTCAATTTGATTCAAATAGATGAAATTTGTTAGAATTTGGATTAGTTATGGCTGGTCTTTCATTCTTCTTCTATTGTGAAATTTGACTTCCTTCATGTTTTCTTGAATCAACGTACATAGAAATGCAATTTTTACTAGAGGTGTTGCCTTAGAACATATTATTTGTGATTACAATACATTTTTCAAACCTTTTATGTTAAAGTTGAGTTTATCTAGTTTGCAATTTAGTCTCAGAAATCAACTTCCGACTTATAACGAAGTGTGTAGACTTTTTTTTAGTTAACGTATAAAAAATCAACATTTTTATGAACTCTTTATTTTTGTATTGCCTTTGTCTTTCAATTTGATTCAAATATATTAAATTTGTTAGAATTTGGATTAGTTATGGCTGGTCTTACATTCTTCTTCTATTGTGAAATTTGACTTCCTTCATATTTTCTTGAATCAACGTACATAGAAATGCAATTTTTACTAGAGGTGTTGCCTTAGAACATATTATTTGTGATTACAATACATTTTTCAAAATTTTTATGTTAAAGTTGAGTTTATCTAGTTTGCAATTTAGTCTCAGAAATCAACTTCCGACTTATAACGAAGTGTGTAGACTTTTTTTAGTTAACGTATAAAAAATCAACATTTTTATGAACTCTTTATTTTTGTATTGGCTTTGTCTTTCAATTTGATTCAAATAGATGAAATTTGTTAGAATTTGGATTAGTTATGGATGGTCTTTCATTATTCTTCTATTGTGAAATTTGACTTCCTTCATATTTTCTTGAATCAACGTACATAGAAATGCAATTTTTACTAGATGTAATGCCTTAGAACATATTATTTGTGATTACAATACATTTTTCAAACTTTTTATGTTAAAGATGAGTTTATCTTGTTTACAATTTAGTCTCAGAAATTAACTTCCGACTTATAACGAAGTGTGTAGACTTTTTTGAGTTAACGTATAAAAAATCAACATTTTTATGAACTCTTTATTTTTGTATTGCCTTTGTCTTTCAATTTGATTCAAATAGATGAATTTTGTTAGAATTTGGATTAGTTATGGCTGGTCTTTCATTCTTCTTCTATTGTGACATTTGACTTCCTTCATATTTTCTTGAATCAACGTATATAGAAATGCAATTTTTACTAGACGTAATGCCTTATTGTGATTACAATACATTTTTCAAGTTTTTTCTATTAAATATGAGTTTATCTGGTTTACAATTTAGTCTCAGAAATCAATTTCGGACTTATTACGAAGTGTGTAGACTTTTTTGAGTTAACGTAAATAAAATTCAATATTTTTATGAACTCTTTCTTTTTCTTTGATGGTTTTGTTTTCTATTTGATTCAAGATAGATGAAATTTGTTTGGATTCGGATTAGTTCTTCTTGGTCTTTCATCCATCTTATATTGTGAAATTTTCCCAATTTCGTAATTTCTTGAATCAACGTACATAGAAATGCAATTTTTACTAGAGGTATTGCCTTAGAACATATTATTTGTGATTACAATACATTTTTCAAACTTTTTATGTTAAAGATCAGTTTATCTAGTTTAAAATTTAGTCTCAGAAATCAACTTCCGACTTATAACGAAGTGTGTAGACTTTTTTGAGTTAGCGTATAAAAAATCAACATTTTTAAGAACTCTTTATTTTTGTATTGCCTTTGTCTTTCAATTTGATTCAAATAGATGAAATTTGTTAGAATTTGGATTAGTTATGGCTGGTCTTTCATTCTTCTTCTATTGTGAAATTTGACTTCCTTCATATTTTCTTGAATCAACGTACATAGAAATGCAATTTTTACTAGAGGTGTTGCCTTAGAACATATTATTTGTGATTACAATACATTTTTCAAACTTTTTCTGCTAAACTTGAGTTTATCTAGTTTGCAATTTAGTCTCAGAAATCAACTTCCGACTTATAACGAAGTGTGTAGACTTTTTTGAGTTAGCGTATAAAAAATCAACATTTTTATGAACTCTTTATTTTTGTATTGTCTTTGTCTTTCAATTTGATTCAAATAGATGAAATTTGTTAGAAATTGGATTAGTTATGGCTGGTCTTACATTCTTCTTCTATTGTGAAATTTGACTTCCTTCATATTTTCTTGAATCAACGTACATAGAAATGCAATTTTTACTAGAGGTGTTGCCTTAGAACATATTATTTGTGATTACAATACATTTTTCAAACTTTTTATGTTAAAGTTGAGTTTATCTAGTTTGCAATTTAGTCTCAGAAATCAACTTCCGACTTATAACGAAGTGTTTAGACTTTTTTGAGTTAACGTACAAAAAATCAACATTTTTATGAACTATTTATTTTTGTATTGGTTTTGTCTTTTTATTTGATTCAAATAGATGAAATTTGTTAGAATTTGGTTAGTTATGGCTGGTCTTTCATTCTTCTTCTATTGTGAAATTTTACTTTCTTCGTATTTTCTTGAATCAACGTACATAAAAATGCAATTTTTACTAGAGGTATTTCCTTAGAACATATTATTTGTGATTACAATACATTTTTCAAACTTTTTCTGCTAAACTTGAGTTTATCTAGTTTGCAATTTAGTCTCAGAAATCAACTTCCGACTTATAACGAAGTGTGTAGACTTTTTTGAGTTAGCGTATAAAAAATCAACATTTTTATGAACTCTTTATTTTTGTATTGTCTTTGTCTTTCAATTTGATTCAAATAGATGAAATTTGTTAGAATTTGGATTAGTTATGGCTGGTCTTACATTCTTCTTCTATTGTGAAATTTGACTTCCTTCATATTTTCTTGAATCAACGTACATAGAAATGCAATTTTTACTAGAGGTGTTGCCTTAGAACATATTATTTGTGATTACAATACATTTTTCAAACTTTTTATGTTAAAGTTGAGTTTATCTAGTTTGCGATTTAGTCTCAGATATCAACTTCCGACTTATAACGAAGTGTGTAGACTTTTTTGAGTTAGCGTATAAAAAATCAACATTTTTATGAACTCTTTATTTTTGTATTGCCTTTGTCTTTCAATTTGATTCAAATAGATGAAATTTGTTAGAATTTGGATTAGTTATGGCTGGTCTTACATTCTTCTTCTATTGTGAAATTTGACTTCCTTCATATTTTCTTGAATCAACGTACATAGAAATGCAATTTTTACTAGATGTAATGCCTTAGAACATATTATTTGTGATTACAATACATTTTTAAAACTTTTTATGTTAAAGATGAGTTTATCTAGTTTACAATTTAGTCTCAAAAATTAACTTCCGACTTATAACGAAGTGTGTAGACTTTTTTGAGTTAACGTATAAAAAATCAACATTTTTATGAACTCTTTATTTTTGTATTGGCTTTGTCTTTCAATTTGATTCAAATAGATGAATTTTGTTAGAATTTGGATTAGTTATGGCTGGTCTTTCATTCTTCTTCTATTGTGATATTTGACTTCCTTCATATTTTCTTGAATCAACGTATATAGAAATGCAATTTTTACTAGACGTAATGCCTTATTCTGATTACAATACATTTTTAAAGTTTTTTCTATTAAATATGAGTTTATCTGGTTTACAATTTAGTCTCAGAAATCAATTTCGGACTTATTACAAAGTGTGTAGACTTTTTTGAGTTAACGTAAATAAAATTCAATATTTTTATGAACTCTTTCTTTTTCTTTGATGGTTTTGTTTTCTATTTGATTCAAGATAGATGAAATTTGTTTGGATTCGGATTAGTTCTTCTTGGTCTTTCATCCATCTTATATTGTGAAATTTTCCTAATTTCGTAATTTCTTGAATCAACGTACATAGAAATGCAATTTTTACTAGAGGTATTGCCTTAGAACATATTATTTGTGATTACAATACATTTTTCTAACTTTTTATGTTAAAGATCAGTTTATCTAGTTTAAAATTTAGTCTCAGAAATCAACTTCCGACTTATAACGAAGTGTGTAGACTTTTTTGAGATAGCGTATAAAAAATCAACATTTTTAAGAACTCTTTATTTTTGTATTGCCTTTGTCTTTCAATTTGATTCAAATAGATGAAATTTGTTTGAATTTGGATTAGTTATGGCTGGTCTTTCATTCTTCTTCTATTGTGAAATTTGACTTCCTTCATATTTTCTTGAATCAACGTACATAGAAATGCAATTTTTACTAGAGGTGTTGCCTTAGAACATATTATTTGTGATTACAATACATTTTTCAAA
The DNA here is from genome assembly GCF_003573695.1 of Papaver somniferum. Taxonomy (NCBI): domain Eukaryota; kingdom Viridiplantae; phylum Streptophyta; class Magnoliopsida; order Ranunculales; family Papaveraceae; genus Papaver; species Papaver somniferum. The sequence continues at coordinate 593,376 of NW_020646082.1, read as the reverse complement.
CTTTTTCTGCTAAACTTGAGTTTATCTAGTTTGCAATTTAGTCTCAGAAATCAACTTCCGACTTATAACGAAGTGTGTAGACTTTTTTGAGTTAGCGTATAAAAAATCAACATTTTTATGAACTCTTTATTTTTGTATTGTCTTTGTCTTTCAATTTGATTCAAATAGATGAAATTTGTTAGAAATTGGATTAGTTATGGCTGGTCTTACATTCTTCTTCTATTGTGAAATTTGACTTCCTTCATATTTTCTTGAATCAACGTACATAGAAATGCAATTTTTACTAGAGGTGTTGCCTTAGAACATATTATTTGTGATTACAATACATTTTTCAAACTTTTTATGTTAAAGTTGAGTTTATCTAGTTTGCGATTTAGTCTCAGAAATCAACTTCCGACTTATAACGAAGTGTGTAGACTTTTTTTAGTTAACGTATAAAAAATCAACATTTTTATGAACTCTTTATTTTTGTATTTCCTTTGTCTTTCAATTTGATTCAAATATATTAAATTTGTTAGAATTTGGATTATTTATGGATGGTCTTACATTCTTCTTCTATTGTGAAATTTGACTTCCTTCATATTTTCTTGAATCAACGTACATAGAAATGCAATTTTTACTAGAGGTGTTGCCTTAGAACATATTATTTGTGATTACAATACATTTTTCAAACTTTTTATGTTATAGTTGAGTTTATCTAGTTTGCAATTTAGTCTCAGAAATCAACTTCCGACTTATAACGAAGTGTGTAGACTTTTTTTAGTTAACGTATAAAAAATCAACATTTTTATGAACTCTTTATTTTTGTATTGGCTTTGTCTTTCAATTTGATTCAAATAGATGAAATTTGTTAGAATTTGGATTAGTTATGGATGGTCTTTCATTATTCTTCTATTGTGAAATTTGACTTCCTTCATATTTTCTTGAATCAACGTACATAGAAATGCAATTTTTACTAGATGTAATGCCTTAGAAAATATTATTTGTGATTACAATACATTTTTCAAACTTTTTATGTTAAAGATGAGTTTATCTAGTTTACAATTTAGTCTCAGAAATTAACTTCCGACTTATAACGAAGTGTGTAGACTTTTTTGAGTTAACGTATAAAAAATCAACATTTTTATGAACTCTTTATTTTTGTATTGCCTTTGTCTTTCAATTTGATTCAAATAGATGAATTTTGTTAGAATTTGGATTAGTTATGGCTGGTCTTTCATTCTTCTTTTATTGTGACATTTGACTTCCTTCATATTTTCTTGAATCAACGTATATAGAAATGCAATTTTTACTAGACGTAATGCCTTATTGTGATTACAATACATTTTTCAAGTTTTTTCTATTAAATATGAGTTTATCTGGTTTACAATTTAGTCTCAGAAATCAATTTCGGACTTATTACGAAGTGTGTAGACTTTTTTGAGTTAACGTATAAAAAATCAATATTTTTATGAACTCTTTATTTTTGTATTGGCTTTGTCTTTCAATTTGATTCGAATAGATGAAATTTGTTAGAATTTGGATTAGTCATGGCTGGTCTTTCATTCTTCTTCTATTGTGAAATTTTACTTCCTTCGTATTTTCTTGAATCAACATACATAGAAATGCAATTTTTACTAGAGGTATTGCCTTAGAACATATTATTTGTGATTACAATACATTTTTCAAACTTTTTCTGTTAAAGGTGAGTTTATCTAGTTTGCAATTTAGTCTCAGAAATCAACTTCCGACTTATAACGAAGTGTGTATACTTTTTTTTATTTTTGTATTGCCTTTGTCTTTCAATTTTATTCAAATAGATGAAATTTGTTAGAATTTGGATTAGTTATGGCTGGTCTTTCATTTTCTTCTATTGTGAAATTTGACTTCCTTCATATTTTCTTGAATCAACGTATATAGAAATGCAATTTTTACCAGACGTAATGCCTTATTGTGATTACAATACATTATTCAAGTTTTTTCTATTAAAGATGAGTTTATCTAGTTTACAATTTAGTCTCAGATATCAATTTCGGACTTATAACGAAGTGTGTAGACTTTTTTGAGTTAACGTATATAAAATTCAACATTTTTATGAACTCTTTCTTTTTCTGTGATGGTTTTGTTTTCTATTTGATTCAAGATAGATGAAATTTGTTAGGATTCGGATTAGTTCTTCTTGGTCTTTCATCCTTCTTATATTGTGAAATTTTCCTAATTTCGTATTTTCTTGAATCAACGTACATAGAAATGCAATTTTTACTAGAGGTATTGCCATAAAACATATTATTTGTGATTACAATACATTTTTCAAACTTTTTATGTTAAAGATCAGTTTATCTAGTTTAAAATTTAGTCTCAGAAATCAACTTCCGACTTATAACGAAGTGTGTAGACTTTTCGGAGTTAACGTATACAAAATCAACATTTTTACGAACTCTTTATTTTTGTATTGGCTTTCTCTTTCAATTTGATTCGAATAGATGAAATTTGTTAGAATTTGGAGTAGTTATGGCTGGTCTTTCATTCTTCTTCTATTGTGAAATTTGACTTCCTTCGTAGTTTCTTGAATCAACGTGCATAAAAATGCAATTTTTACTAGAGGTATTACCTTAGAACATATTATTTATGATTACAATACATTTTTCAAACTTTTTCTGTTAAAGGTGAGTTTATCTAGTTTGCAATTTAGTCTCAGAAATCAACTTCCGACTTATAACGAAGTGTGTAGACTTTTTTGAGTTAACGTATAAAAAATCAACATTTGTATGAACTCTTTATTTTTGTATTGGTTTTGTCTTTCTATTTGATTCAAATAGATGAAATTTATTAGAATTTGGTTAGTTATGGCTGGTCTTTCATTCTTCTTCAATTGTGAAATTTGACTTCCTTCGTATTTTCTTGAATCAACGTATATAGAAATGCAATTTTTACTAGACGCAATGCCTTATTGTGATTACAATTCATTTTTCAAGTTTTTCTGTTAAAGATGAGTTTATCTAGTTTACAATTTAGTCTCAGAAATCAATTTCGGACTTATAACGAAGTGTGTAGACTTTTTTGAGTGTACATAAAATTCAACATTTTTATGAACTCTTTCTTTTTCTGTGATGGTTTTGTTTTTTATTTGATTCAAGATAGATGAAATTTGTTAGGATTCGGATTAGTTCTTCTTGGTCTTTCATCCTTCTTATATTGTGAAATTTTCCTAATTTCGTATTTTCTTGAATCAACGTACATAGAAATGCAATTTTTACCAGAGGTATTGCCTTAGAACATATTATTTGTGATTACAATACATTTTTCAAACTTTTTCTGTTAAAGATGAGTTTATCTAGTTTACAATTTAGTCTCAGAAATCAACTTCCGACTTATGACGAAGTGTGTAGACTTTTTTGAGTTAACGTATAAAAAATCAACATTTTTATGAACTCTTTATTTTTGTATTGCCTTTGTCTTTCAATTTTATTCAAATAGATGAAATTTGTTAGAATTTGGATTAGTTATGGCTGGTCTTTCATTCTTCTTCTATTGTGAAATTTGACTTCCTTCATATTTTCTTGAATCAACGTATATAGAAATGCAATTTTTACTAGACGTAATGCCTTATTGTGATTACAATACATTTTTCAAGTTTTTTCTATTAAAGATGAGTTTATCTAGTTTACAATTTAGTCTCAGAAATCAATTTCGGACGTATAACGAAGTGTGTAGACTTTTTTGAGTTAGCGTATATAAAATTCAACATTTTTATGAACTCTTTCTTTTTCTGTGATGGTTTTGTTTTCTATTTGATTCAAGATACATGAAATTTGTTAGGATTCGGATTAGTTCTTCTTGGTCTTTCATCCTTCTTATATTGTGAAATTTTCCTAATTTCGTATTTTCTTGAATCAACGTACATAGAAATGCAATTTTTACTAGAGGTATTGCCTTAGAACATATTATTTGTGATTACAATACATTTTTCAAACTTTTTATGTTAAAGATCAGTTTATCTAGTTTAAAATTTAGTCTCAGAAATCAACTTCCGACTTATAACGAAGTGTGTAGACTTTTTGGAGTTAACGTATACAAAATCAACATTTTTATGAACTCTTTATTTTTGTATTGGCTTTGTATTTCAATTTGATTCGAATAGATGAAATTTGTTAGGAGTTGGATTAGTTATGGCTGGTCTTTCATTCTTCTTCTATTGTGAAATTTGACTTCCTTCGTATTTTCTTGAATCAACGTATATAGAAATGCAATTTTTACTAGAGGTATTGCCTTAGAACATATTATTTATGATTACAATATATTTTTTAAACTTTTTATGTTAAAGATCAGTTTATCTAGTTTAAAATTTAGTCTCAGAAATCAACTTCCGACATATAACGAAGTGTGTAGACTTTTTGTAGTTAACGTATAAAAATTCAACAATTTTATGAACTCTTTATTTTTGTATTGGCTTTGTCTTTCAATTTGATTCGAATAGATGAAATTTTTTAGAATTTGGATTAGTTATGGCTGGTCTTTCATTCTTCTTCTATTGTGAAATTTGACTTCCTTCGTATTTTCTTGAATCAACGTACATAGAAATGCAATTTTTACTAGAGGTGTTGCCTTAGAAAATATTATTTGTGATTACAATACATTTTTCAAACTTTTTCTGTTAAAGGTGAGTTTATCTAGTTTGCAATTTAGTCTCAGAAATCAACTTCCGACTTATAACGAAGTGTGTAGACTTTTTTGAGTTAACGTATAAAAAATCAACATTTTTATGAACTCTTTATTTTTGTATTGCCTTTGTCTTTCAATTTGATTCGAATAGATGAAATTTGTTAGAATTTGGATTAGTTATGGCTGGTCTTTCATTCTTCTTCTATTGTGAAATTTGACTTCCTTCGTATTTTCTTGAATCAACGTGCATAGAAATGCAATTTTTACTAGAGGTATTGCCTTAGAACATATTATTTGTGATTACAATACATTTTTCAAACTTTTCTGTTAAAGGTGAGTTTATCTAGTTTGCAATTTAGTCTCAGAAATCAACTTCCGACTTATAACGAAGTGTTTACACTTTTTTGAGTTAACGTATAAAAAATCAACATTTTTATGAACTCTTTATTTTTGTATTGGTTTTGTCTTTCTATTTGATTCAAATAGATGAAATTTATTAGGATTTGGTTAGTTATGGCTGGTCTTTCATTCTTCTTCTATTGTAAAATTTGACTTCCTTCGTATTTTCTTGAATCAACGTACATAAAAATGCAATTTTTACTAGAGGTATTGTCTTAGAACATATTATTTGTGATTACAATACATTTTTCAAACTTTTTCTGTTAAAGTTGAGTTTATCTAGTTTGCAATTTAGTCTCAGAAATCAACTTCCGACTTATAACGAAGTGTGTAGACTTTTTTGAGTTAACGTATAAAAAATCAACATTTTTATGAACTCTTTATTTTTGTATTGCCTTTGTCTTTCAATTTGATTCAATTAGATGAAATTTGTTAGAATTTGGATTAGTTATGGCTGGTCTTTCATTCTTCTTCTATTTTGAAATTTGACTTCCTTCATATTTTCTTGAATCAACGTATATAGAAATGCAATTTTTACTAGACGTAATGCCTTATTATGATTACAATACATTTTTCGAGTTTTTCTGTTAAAGATGAGTTTATCTAGTTTACAGTTTAGTCTCAGAAATCAATTTCGGACTTATAACGAAGTGTGTAGACTTTTTTGAGTTAACGTATATAAAATTCAACATTTTTATGAACTCTTTCTTTTTCTGTGATGGTTTTGTTTTCTATTTGATTCAAGATAGATGAAATTTTTTAGGATTCGGATTAGTTCTTCTTGGTCTTTCATCCTTCTTATATTGTGAAATTTTCCTAATTTCGTATTTTCTTGAATCAACGTACATAGAAATGCAATTTTTACTAGAGGTATTGCGTTAGAACATATTATTTGTGATTACAATACATTTTTCAAACTTTTTCTGTTAAAGATGAGTTTATCTACTTTACAATTTAGTCTCAGAAATCAACTTCCGACTTATAACGAAGTGTGTAGACTTTTTTGAGTTAACGTATAAAAAATCTACATTTTTATGAACTCTTTATTTTTGTATTGCCTTTGTCTTTCAATTAGATTCGAATAGATGAAATTTGTTAGAATTTGGATTAGTTATGGCTGGTCTTTCATTCTTCTTCTATTGTGAAATTTGACTTCCTTCATATTTTCTTGAATCAACGTATATAGAAATGCAATTTTTACTAGACGTAATGCCTTATTGTGATTACAATACATTTTTCAAGTTTTTTCTATTAAAGATGAGTTTATCTAGTTTACAATTTAGTCTCAGAAATCAATTTCGGACTTATAACGAAGTGTGTAGACTTTTTTGAGTTAGCGTATATAAAATTCAACATTTTTATGAACTCTTTCTTTTTCTGTGATGGTTTTGTTTTCTATTTGATTCAAGATAGATGAAATTTGTTAGGATTCGGATTAGTTCTTCTTGGTCTTTCATCCTTCTTATATTGTGAAATTTTCCTAATTTCGTATTTTCTTGAATCAACGTACATAGAAATGCAATTTTTACTAGAGGTATTGCCTTAGAACATATTATTTGTGATTACAATACATTTTTCAAACTTTTTATGTTAAAGATCAGTTTATCTAGTTTAAAATTTAGTCTCAGAAATCAACTTCCGACTTATAACGAAGTGTGTAGACTTTTTTGAGTTAACGTATAAAAAATCAACATTTTTATGAACTCTTTATTTTTGTATTGGTTTTGTCTTTCTATTTGATTCAAATAGATGAAATTTATTAGAATTTGGTTAGTTATGGCTGGTCTTTCATTCTTCTTCTATTGTGAAATTTGACTTCCTTCGTATTTTCTTGAATCAATGTACATAAAAATGCAATTTTTACTAGAGGTATTGCCTTAGAACATATTATTTATGATTACAATACATTTTTCAAACTTTTTCTGTTAAAGTTGAGTTTATCTAGTTTGCAATTTAGTCTCAGAAATCAACTTCCGACTTATAACGAAGTGTGTAGACTTTTTTGAGTTAACGTATAAAAAATCAACATTTTTATGAACTCTTTATTTTTGTATTGCCTTTGTCTTTCAATTTGATTCAAATAGATGAAATTTGTTAGAATTTTGATTAGTTATGGCTGGTCTTTCATTCTTCTTCTATTGTGAAATTTGACTTCCTTCATATTTTCTTGAATCAACGTATATAGAAATGCAATTTTTACTAGACGTAATGCCTTATTGTGATTACAATTCATTTTTCAAGTTTTTCTGTTAAAGATGAGTTTATCTAGTTTACAATTTAGTCTCAGAAATCAATTTCGGACTTATAACGAAGTGTGTAGACTTTTTTGAGTGTACATAAAATTCAACATTTTTATGAACTCTTTCTTTTTCTGTGATGGTTTTGTTTTTTATTTGATTCAAGATAGATGAAATTTGTTAGGATTCGGATTAGTTCTTTTTGGTCTTTCATCCTTCTTATATTGTGAAATTTTCCTAATTTCGTATTTTCTTGAATCAACGTACATAGAAATGCAATTTTTACTAGAGGTATTTCCTTAGAACATATTATTTGTGATTACAATACATTTTTCAAACTTTTTCTGTTAAAGATGAGTTTATCTAGTTTACAATTTAGTCTCAGAATTCAACTTCCGACTTATGACGAAGTGTGTAGACTTTTTTGAGTTAACGTATAAAAAATCAACATTTTTATGAACTCTTTATTTTTGTATTGCCTTTGTCTTTCAATTTTATTCAAATAGATGAAATTTGTTAGAATTTGGATTAGTTATGGCTGGTCTTTCATTCTTCTTCTATTGTGAAATTTGACTTCCTTCATATTTTCTTGAATCAACGTATATAGAAATGCAATTTTTACTAGACGTAATGCCTTATTGTGATTACAATACATTTTTCAAGTTTTTTCTATTAAAGATGAGTTTATCTAGTTTACAATTTAGTCTCAGAAATCAATTTCGGACTTATAACGAAGTGTGTAGACTTTTTTGAGTTAGCGTATATAAAATTCAACATTTTTATGAACTCTTTCTTTTTCTGTGATGGTTTTGTTTTCTATTTGATTCAAGATAAATGAAATTTGTTAGGATTCGGATTAGTTCTTCTTGGTCTTTCATCCTTCTTATATTGTTAAATTTTCCTAATTTCGTATTTTCTTGAATCAACGTACATAGAAATGCAATTTTTACTAGAGGTATTGCCTTAGAACATATTATTTGTGATTACAATACATTTTTCAAACTTTTTATGTTAAAGATCAGTTTATCTAGTTTAAAATTTAGTCTCAGAAATCAACTTCCGACTTATAACGAAGTGTGTAGACTTTTTGGAGTTAACGTATAAAAAATCAACATTTTTATGAACTCTTTATTTTTGTATTGGCTTTGTCTTCCAATTAGATTCGAATAGATGAAATTTGTTAGAATTTGGATTAGTTATGGCTGGTCTTTCATTCTTCTTCTATTGTGAAATTTGACTTCCTTCGTATTTTCTTGAATCAACGTACATAGAAATGCAATTTTTACTAGAGGTATTGCCTTAGAACATATTATTTGTGATTACAATACATTTTTCAAACTTTTTCTGTTAAAGTTGAGTTTATCTAGTTTGCAATTTAGTCTCAGAAATCAACTTCCGACTTATAACGTAGTGTGTAGACTTTTTTGAGTTAACGTATAAAAAATCAACATTTTTATGAACTCTTTATTTTTGTATTGGTTTTGTATTTCTATTTGATTCAAATAGATGAAATTTGTTAGAATTTGGTTAGTTATGGCTGGTCTTTCATTCTTCTTCTATTGTGAAATTTGACTTCCTTCGTATTTTCTTGAATCAAAGTACATAAAAATGCAATTTTTACTAGAGGTATTGCCTTAGAACATATTATTTGTGATTACAATACATTTTTCAAACTTTTTCTGTTAAAGTTGAGTTTATCTAGTTTGCAATTTAGTCTCAGAAATCAACTTCCGACTTATAACGAAGTGTGTAGACTTTTTTGAGTTAACGTATAAAAAATCAACATTTTTATGAACTCTTTATTTTTGTATTGCCTTTGTCTTTCAATTCGATTCAAATAGATGAAATTTGTTAGAATTTGGATTAGTTATGGCTGGTCTTTCATTCTTCTTCTATTGTGAAATTTGACTTCCTTCATATTTTCTTGAATCAACGTATATAGAAATGCAATTTTTACTAGACGTAATGCCTTATTGTGATTACAATACATTTTTCAAGTTTTTTCTATTAAAGATGAGTTTATCTAGTTTACAATTTAGTCTCAGAAATCAATTTCGGACGTATAACGAAGTGTGTAGACTTTTTTGAGTTAGCGTATATAAAATTCAACATTTTTATGAACTCTTTCTTTTTCTGTGATGGTTTTGTTTTCTATTTGATTCAAGATACATGAAATTTGTTAGGATTCGGATTAGTTCTTCTTGGTCTTTCATCCTTCTTATATTGTGAAATTTTCCTAATTTCGTATTTTCTTGAATCAACGTACATAGAAATGCAATTTTTACTAGAGGTATTGCCTTAGAACATATTATTTGTGATTACAATACATTTTTCAAACTTTTTATGTTAAAGATCAGTTTATCTAGTTTAAAATTTAGTCTCAGAAATCAACTTCCGACTTATAACGAAGTGTGTAGACTTTTTGGAGTTAACGTATACAAAATCAACATTTTTATGAACTCTTTATTTTTGTATTGGCTTTGTATTTCAATTTGATTCGAATAGATGAAATTTGTTAGGAGTTGGATTAGTTATGGCTGGTCTTTCATTCTTCTTCTATTGTGAAATTTGACTTCCTTCGTATTTTCTTGAATCAACGTATATAGAAATGCAATTTTTACTAGACGTAATGCCTTATTGTGATTACAATACATTTTTCAAGTTTTTTCTATTAAAGATGAGTTTATCTAGTTTACAATTTAGTCTCAGAAATCAATTTCGGACGTATAACGAAGTGTGTAGACTTTTTTGAGTTAGCGTATATAAAATTCAACATTTTTATGAACTCTTTCTTTTTCTGTGATGGTTTTGTTTTCTATTTGATTCAAGATACATGAAATTTGTTAGGATTCGGATTAGTTCTTCTTGGTCTTTCATCCTTCTTATATTGTGAAATTTTCCTAATTTCGTATTTTCTTGAATCAACGTACATAGAAATGCAATTTTTACTAGAGGTATTGCCTTAGAACATATTATTTGTGATTACAATACATTTTTCAAACTTTTTATGTTAAAGATCAGTTTATCTAGTTTAAAATTTAGTCTCAGAAATCAACTTCCGACTTATAACGAAGTGTGTAGACTTTTTGGAGTTAACGTATACAAAATCAACATTTTTATGAACTCTTTATTTTTGTATTGGCTTTGTATTTCAATTTGATTCGAATAGATGAAATTTGTTAGGAGTTGGATTAGTTATGGCTGGTCTTTCATTCTTCTTCTATTGTGAAATTTGACTTCCTTCGTATTTTCTTGAATCAACGTATATAGAAATGCAATTTTTACTAGAGGTATTGCCTTAGAACATATTATTTGTGATTACAATATATTTTTCAAACTTTTTATGTTAAAGATCAGTTTATCTAGTTTAAAATTTAGTCTCAGAAATCAACTTCCGACATATAACGAAGTGTGTAGACTTTTTGGAGTTAACGTATAAAAATTCAACAATTTTATGAACTCTTTATTTTTGTATTGGCTTTGTCTTTCAATTTGATTCGAATAGATGAAATTTTTTAGAATTTGGATTAGTTATGGCTGGTCTTTCATTCTTCTTCTATTGTGAAATTTGACTTCCTTCGTATTTTCTTGAATCAACGTACATAGAAATGCAATTTTTACTAGAGGTGTTGCCTTAGAAAATATTATTTGTGATTACAATACATTTTTCAAACTTTTTCTGTTAAAGGTGAGTTTATCTAGTTTGCAATTTAGTCTCAGAAATCAACTTCCGACTTATAACGAAGTGTGTAGACTTTTTTGAGTTAACGTATAAAAAATCAACATTTTTATGAACTCTTTATTTTTGTATTGCCTTTGTCTTTCAATTTGATTCAAATAGATGAAATTTGTTAGAATTTGGATTAGTTATGGCTGGTCTTTCATTCTTCTTCTATTGTGAAATTTGACTTCCTTCATATTTTCTTGAATCAACGTACATAGAAATGCAATTTTTACTAGACGTAATGCCTTAGAACATATTATTTGTGATTACAATACATTTTTCAAACTTTTTCTGTTAAAGATGAGTTTATCTAGTTTACAATTTAGTCTCAGAAATCAATTTCGGACTTATAACGAAGTGTGTAGACTTTTTTGAGTTAACGTATATAAAATTCAACATTTTTATGAACTCTTTCTTTTTCTGTGATGGTTTTGTTTTCTATTTGATTCAAGATAGATGAAATTTTTTAGGATTCGGATTAGTTCTTCTTGGTCTTTCATCCTTCTTATATTGTGAAATTTTCCTAATTTCGTATTTTCTTGAATCAACGTACATAGAAATGCAATTTTTACTAGAGGTATTGCGTTAGAACATATTATTTGTGATTACAATACATTTTTCAAACTTTTTCTGTTAAAGATGAGTTTATCTACTTTACAATTTAGTCTCAGAAATCAACTTCCGACTTATAACGAAGTGTGTAGACTTTTTTGAGTTAACGTATAAAAAATCTACATTTTTATGAACTCTTTATTTTTGTATTGCCTTTGTCTTTCAATTAGATTCGAATAGATGAAATTTGTTAGAATTTGGATTAGTTATGGCTGGTCTTTCATTCTTCTTCTATTGTGAAATTTGACTTCCTTCATATTTTCTTGAATCAACGTATATAGAAATGCAATTTTTACTAGACGTAATGCCTTATTGTGATTACAATACATTTTTCAAGTTTTTTCTATTAAAGATGAGTTTATCTAGTTTACAATTTAGTCTCAGAAATCAATTTCGGACTTATAACGAAGTGTGTAGACTTTTTTGAGTTAGCGTATATAAAATTCAACATTTTTATGAACTCTTTCTTTTTCTGTGATGGTTTTGTTTTCTATTTGATTCAAGATAGATGAAATTTGTTAGGATTCGGATTAGTTCTTCTTGGTCTTTCATCCTTCTTATATTGTGAAATTTTCCTAATTTCGTATTTTCTTGAATCAACGTACATAGAAATGCAATTTTTACTAGAGGTATTGCCTTAGAACATATTATTTGTGATTACAATACATTTTTCAAACTTTTTATGTTAAAGATCAGTTTATCTAGTTTAAAATTTAGTCTCAGAAATCAACTTCCGACTTATAACGAAGTGTGTAGACTTTTTTGAGTTAACGTATAAAAAATCAACATTTTTATGAACTCTTTATTTTTGTATTGGTTTTGTCTTTCTATTTGATTCAAATAGATGAAATTTATTAGAATTTGGTTAGTTATGGCTGGTCTTTCATTCTTCTTCTATTGTGAAATTTGACTTCCTTCGTATTTTCTTGAATCAATGTACATAAAAATGCAATTTTTACTAGAGGTATTGCATTAGAACATATTATTTATGATTACAATACATTTTTAAAACTTTTTCTGTTAAAGTTGAGTTTATCTAGTTTGCAATTTAGTCTCAGAAATCAACTTCCGACTTATAACGAAGTGTGTAGACTTTTTTGAGTTAACGTATAAAAAATCAACATTTTTATGAACTCTTTATTTTTGTATAGCCTTTGTCTTTCAATTTTATTCAAATAGATGAAATTTGTTAGAATTTGGATTAGTTATGGCTGGTCTTTCATTCTTCTTCTATTGTGAAATTTGACTTCCTTCATATTTTCTTGAATCAACGTATATAGAAATGCAATTTTTACTAGACGTAATGCCTTATTGTGGTTACAATACATTTTTCAAGTTTTTTCTATTAAAGATGAGTTTATCTAGTTTACAATTTAGTCTCAGAAATCAATTTCAGACTTATAACGAAGTGTGTAGACTTTTTTGAGTTAGCGTATATAAAATTCAACATTTTTATGAACTCTTTCTTTTTCTGTGATGGTTTTGTTTTCTATTTGATTCAAGATACATGAAATTTGTTAGGATTCGGATTAGTTCTTCTTGGTCTTTCATCCTTCTTATATTGTGAAATTTTCCTAATTTCGTATTTTCTTGAATCAACATACATAGAAATGCAATTTTTACTAGAGGTATTGCCTTAGAACATATTATTTGTGATTACAATACATTTTTCAAACTTTTTATGTTAAAGATCAGTTTATCTAGTTTAAAATTTAGTCTCAGAAATCAACTTCCGACTTATAACGAAGTGTGTAGACTTTTTGGAGTTAACGTATACAAAATCAACATTTTTATGAACTCTTTATTTTTGTATTGGCTTTGTCTTTCAATTTGATTCGAATAGATGAAATTTGTTAGGAGTTGGATTAGTTATGGCTGGTCTTTCATTCTTCTTCTATTGTGAAATTTGACTTCCTTCGTATTTTCTTGAATCAACGTATATAGAAATGCAATTTTTACTAGAGGTATTGCCTTAGAACATATTATTTGTGATTACAATATATTTTTTAAACTTTTTATGTTAAAGATCAGTTTATCTAGTTTAAAATTTAGTCTCAGAAATCAACTTCCGACATATAACGAAGTGTGTAGACTTTTTGTAGTTAACGTATAAAAATTCAACAATTTTATGAACTCTTTATTTTTGTATTGGCTTTGTCTTTCAATTTGATTCGAATAGATGAAATTTTTTAGAATTTGGATTAGTTATGGCTGGTCTTTCATTCTTCTTCTATTGTGAAATTTGACTTCCTTCGTATTTTCTTGAATCAACGTACATAGAAATGCAATTTTTACTAGAGGTGTTGCCTTAGAAAATATTATTTGTGATTACAATACATTTTTCAAACTTTTTCTGTTAAAGGTGAGTTTATCTAGTTTGCAATTTAGTCTCAGAAATCAACTTCCGACTTATAACGAAGTGTGTAGACTTTTTTGAGTTAACGTATAAAAAATCAACATTTTTATGAACTCTTTATTTTTGTATTGCCTTTGTCTTTCAATTTGATTCGAATAGATGAAATTTGTTAGAATTTGGATTAGTTATGGCTGGTCTTTCATTCTTCTTCTATTGTGAAATTTGACTTCCTTCGTATTTTCTTGAATCAACGTGCATGGAAATGCAATTTTTACTAGAGGTATTGCCTTAGAACATATTATTTGTGATTACAATACATTTTTCAAACTTTTTCTGTTAAAGGTGAGTTTATCTAGTTTGCAATTTAGTCTCAGAAATCAACTTCCGACTTATAACGAAGTGTGTAAACTTTTTTGAGTTAACGTATAAAAAATCAACATTTTTATGAACTCTTTATTTTTGTATTGGTTTTGTCTTTCTATTTGATTCTAATAGATGAAGTTTGTTAGGATTTGGATTAGTTATGGCTGGTCTTTCATTCTTCTTCTATTGTGAAATTTGACTTCCTTCGTATTTTCTTGAATCAACGTATATAGAAATGCAATTGTTACTAGAGGTATTGCCTTAGAACATATTATTTGTGATTACAATATATTTTTCAAACTTTTCTGTTAAAGGTGAGTTTATCTAGTTTGCAATTTAGTCTCAGAAATCAACTTCCGACTTATAACGAAGTGTTTACACTTTTTTGAGTTAACGTATAAAAAATCAACATTTTTATGAACTCTTTATTTTTGTATTGGTTTTGTCTTTCTATTTGATTCAAATATATGAAATTTATTAGGATTTGGTTAGTTATGGCTGGTCTTTCATTCTTCTTCTATTGTAAAATTTGACTTCCTTCGTATTTTCTTGAATCAACGTACATAAAAATGCAATTTTTACTAGAGGTATTGTCTTAGAACATATTATTTGTGATTACAATACATTTTTCAAACTTTTTCTGTTAAAGTTGAGTTTATCTAGTTTGCAATTTAGTCTCAGAAATCAACTTCCGACTTATAACGAAGTGTGTAGACTTTTTTGAGTTAACGTATAAAAAATCAACATTTTTATGAACTCTTTATTTTTGTATTGCCTTTGTCTTTCAATTTGATTCAATTAGATGAAATTTGTTAGAATTTGGATTAGTTATGGCTGGTCTTTCATTCTTCTTCTATTTTGAAATTTGACTTCCTTCATATTTTCTTGAATCAACGTATATAGAAATGCAATTTTTACTAGACGTAATGCCTTATTATGATTACAATACATTTTTCAAGTTTTTTCTATTAAAGATGAGTTTATCTAGATCAATTTCGGACTTATAACGAAGTGTGTAGACTTTTTTGAGTTAACGTATATAAAATTCAACATTTTTATGAACTCTTTCTTTTTCTGTGATGGTTTTGTTTTCTATTTGATTCAAGATAGATGAAATTTTTTAGGATTCGGATTAGTTCTTCTTGGTCTTTCATCCTTCTTATATTGTGAAATTTTCCTAATTTCGTATTTTCTTGAATAAACGTACATAGAAATGCAATTTTTACTAGAGGTATTGCGTTAGAACATATTATTTGTGATTACAATACATTTTTCAAACTTTTTCTGTTAAAGATGAGTTTATCTACTTTACAATTTAGTCTCAGAAATCAACTTCCGACTTATAACGAAGTGTGTAGACTTTTTTGAGTTAACGTATAAAAAATCAACATTTTTATGAACTCTTTATTTTTGTATTGGTTTTGTCTTTCTATTTGATTCAAATAGATGAAATTTATTAGAATTTGGTTAGTTATGGCTGGTCTTTCATTCTTCTTCTATTGTGAAATTTGACTTCCTTCGTATTTTCTTGAATCAATGTACATAAAAATGCAATTTTTACTAGAGGTATTGCATTAGAACATATTATTTATGATTACAATACATTTTTCAAACTTTTTCTGTTAAAGTTGAGTTTATCTAGTTTGCAATTTAGTCTCAGAAATCAACTTCCGACTTATAACGAAGTGTGTAGACTTTTTTGAGTTAACGTATAAAAAATCAACATTTTTATGAACTCTTTATTTTTGTATAGCCTTTGTCTTTCAATTTTATTCAAATAGATGAAATTTGTTAGAATTTGGATTAGTTATGGCTGGTCTTTCATTCTTCTTCTATTGTGAAATTTGACTTCCTTCATATTTTCTTGAATCAACGTATATAGAAATGCAATTTTTACTAGACGTAATGCCTTATTGTGGTTACAATACATTTTTCAAGTTTTTTCTATTAAAGATGAGTTTATCTAGTTTACAATTTAGTCTCAGAAATCAATTTCAGACTTATAACGAAGTGTGTAGACTTTTTTGAGTTAGCGTATATAAAATTCAACATTTTTATGAACTCTTTCTTTTTCTGTGATGGTTTTGTTTTCTATTTGATTCAAGATACATGAAATTTGTTAGGATTCGGATTAGTTCTTCTTGGTCTTTCATCCTTCTTATATTGTGAAATTTTCCTAATTTCGTATTTTCTTGAATCAACATACATAGAAATGCAATTTTTACTAGAGGTATTGCCTTAGAACATATTATTTGTGATTACAATACATTTTTCAAACTTTTTATGTTAAAGATCAGTTTATCTAGTTTAAAATTTAGTCTCAGAAATCAACTTCCGACTTATAACGAAGTGTGTAGACTTTTTGGAGTTAACGTATACAAAATCAACATTTTTATGAACTCTTTATTTTTGTATTGGCTTTGTCTTTCAATTTGATTCGAATAGATGAAATTTGTTAGGAGTTGGATTAGTTATGGCTGGTCTTTCATTCTTCTTCTATTGTGAAATTTGACTTCCTTCGTATTTTCTTGAATCAACGTATATAGAAATGCAATTTTTACTAGAGGTATTGCCTTAGAACTTATTATTTGTGATTACAATATATTTTTTAAACTTTTTATGTTAAAGATCAGTTTATCTAGTTTAAAATTTAGTCTCAGAAATCAACTTCCGACATATAACGAAGTGTGTAGACTTTTTGTAGTTAACGTATAAAAATTCAACAATTTTATGAACTCTTTATTTTTGTATTGGCTTTGTCTTTCAATTTGATTCGAATAGATGAAATTTTTTAGAATTTGGATTAGTTATGGCTGGTCTTTCATTCTTCTTCTATTGTGAAATTTGACTTCCTTCGTATTTTCTTGAATCAACGTACATAGAAATGCAATTTTTACTAGAGGTGTTGCCTTAGAAAATATTATTTGTGATTACAATACATTTTTCAAACTTTTTCTGTTAAAGGTGAGTTTATCTAGTTTGCAATTTAGTCTCAGAAATCAACTTCCGACTTATAACGAAGTGTGTAGACTTTTTTGAGTTAACGTATAAAAAATCAACATTTTTATGAACTCTTTATTTTTGTATTGCCTTTGTATTTCAATTTGATTCGAATAGATGAAATTTGTTAGAATTTGGATTAGTTATGGCTGGTCTTTCATTCTTCTTCTATTTTGAAATTTGACTTCCTTCGTATTTTCTTGAATCAACGTGCATAGAAATGCAATTTTTACTAGAGGTATTGCCTTAGAACATATTATTTGTGATTACAATACATTTTTCAAATTTTTTCTGTTAAAGGTGAGTTTATCTAGTTTGCAATTTAGTCTCAGAAATCCACTTCCGACTTATAACGAAGTGTGTAAACTTTTTTGAGTTAACGTATAAAAAATCAACATTTTTATGAACTCTTTATTTTTGTATTGGTTTTGTCTTTCTATTTGATTCAAATAGATGAAAATTATTAGAATTTGGTTAGTTATGGCTGGTCTTTCATTCTTCTTCTATTGTAAAATTTGACTTCCTTCGTATTTTCTTGAATCAACGTACATAAAAATGCAATTTTTACTAGAGGTATTGTCTTAAAACATATTATTTGTGATTACAATACATTTTTCAAACTTTTTCTGTTAAAGTTGAGTTTATCTAGTTTGCAATTTAGTCTCAGAAATCAACTTCCGACTTATAACGAAGTGTGTAGACTTTTTTGAGTTAACGTATAAAAAATCAACATTTTTATGAACTCTTTATTTTTGTATTGCCTTTGTCTTTCAATTTTATTCAAATAGATGAAATTTGTTAGAATTTGGATTAGTTATGGCTGGTCTTTCATTCTTCTTCTATTGTGAAATTTGACTTCCTTCATATTTTCTTGAATCAACGTATATAGAAATGCAATTTTTACTAGACGTAATGCCTTATTGTGATTACAATACATTTTTCAAGTTTTTTCTATTAAAGATGAGTTTATCTAGTTTACAATTTAGTCTCAGAAATCAATTTCGGACTTATAACGAAGTGTGTAGACTTTTTTGAGTTAGCGTATATAAAATTCAACATTTTTATGAACTCTTTCTTTTTCTGTGATGGTTTTGTTTTCTATTTGATTCAAGATAGATGAAATTTGTTAGGATTCGGATTAGTTCTTCTTGGTCTTTCATCCTTCTTATATTGTGAAATTTTCCTAATTTCGTATTTTCTTGAATCAACGTATATAGAAATGCAATTTTTACTAGAGGTATTGCCTTAGAACATATTATTTGTGATTACAATACATTTTTCAAACTTTTTATGTTAAAGATCAGTTTATCTAGTTTAAAATTTAGTCTCAGAAATCAACTTCCGACTTATAACGAAGTGTGTAGACTTTTTGGAGTTAACGTATACAAAATCAACATTTTTATGAACTCTTTATTTTTGTATTGGCTTTGTCTTTCAATTTGATTCGAATAGATGAAATTTGTTAGGATTTGGATTAGTTATGGCTGGTCTTTCATTCTTCTTCTATTGTGAAATTTGACTTCCTTCGTATTTTCTTGAATCAACGTATATAGAAATGCAATTTTTACTAGAGGTATTGCCTTAGAACATATTATTTGTGATTACAATATATTTTTCAAACTTTTTATGTTAAAGATCAGTTTATCTAGTTTAAAATTTAGTCTCAGAAATCAACTTCCGACATATAACGAAGTGTGTAGACTTTTTGGAGTTAACGTATAAAAATTCAACAATTTTATGAACTCTTTATTTTTGTATTGGCTTTGTCTTTCAATTTGATTCGAATAGATGAAATTTTTTAGAATTTGGATTAGTTATGGCTGGTCTTTCATTCTTCTTCTATTGTGAAATTTGACTTCCTTCGTATTTTCTTGAATCAACGTACATAGAAATGCAATTTTTACTAGAGGTGTTGCCTTAGAAAATATTATTTGTGATTACAATACATTTTTCAAACTTTTTCTGTTAAAGGTGAGTTTATCTAGTTTGCAATTTAGTCTCAGAAATCAACTTCCGACTTATAACGAAGTGTGTAGACTTTTTTGAGTTAACGTATAAAAAATCAACATTTTTATGAACTCTTTATTTTTGTATTGCCTTTGTCTTTCAATTCGATTCAAATAGATGAAATTTGTTAGAATTTGGATTAGTTATGGCTGGTCTTTCATTCTTCTTCTATTGTGAAATTTGACTTCCTTCATATTTTCTTGAATCAACGTATATAGAAATGCAATTTTTACTAGACGTAATGCCTTATTGTGATTACAATACATTTTTCAAGTTTTTTCTATTAAAGATGAGTTTATCTAGTTTACAATTTAGTCTCAGAAATCAATTTCGGACGTATAACGAAGTGTGTAGACTTTTTTGAGTTAGCGTATATAAAATTCAACATTTTTATGAACTCTTTCTTTTTCTGTGATGGTTTTGTTTTCTATTTGATTCAAGATACATGAAATTTGTTAGGATTCGGATTAGTTCTTCTTGGTCTTTCATCCTTCTTATATTGTGAAATTTTCCTAATTTCGTATTTTCTTGAATCAACGTACATAGAAATGCAATTTTTACTAGAGGTATTGCCTTAGAACATATTATTTGTGATTACAATACATTTTTCAAACTTTTTATGTTAAAGATCAGTTTATCTAGTTTAAAATTTAGTCTCAGAAATCAACTTCCGACTTATAACGAAGTGTGTAGACTTTTTGGAGTTAACGTATACAAAATCAACATTTTTATGAACTCTTTATTTTTGTATTGGCTTTGTATTTCAATTTGATTCGAATAGATGAAATTTGTTAGGAGTTGGATTAGTTATGGCTGGTCTTTCATTCTTCTTCTATTGTGAAATTTGACTTCCTTCGTATTTTCTTGAATCAACGTATATAGAAATGCAATTTTTACTAGAGGTATTGCCTTAGAACATATTATTTATGATTACAATATATTTTTTAAACTTTTTATGTTAAAGATCAGTTTATCTAGTTTAAAATTTAGTCTCAGAAATCAACTTCCGACATATAACGAAGTGTGTAGACTTTTTGTAGTTAACGTATAAAAATTCAACAATTTTATGAACTCTTTATTTTTGTATTGGCTTTGTCTTTCAATTTGATTCGAATAGATGAAATTTTTTAGAATTTGGATTAGTTATGGCTGGTCTTTCATTCTTCTTCTATTGTGAAATTTGACTTCCTTCGTATTTTCTTGAATCAACGTACATAGAAATGCAATTTTTACTAGAGGTGTTGCCTTAGAAAATATTATTTGTGATTACAATACATTTTTCAAACTTTTTCTGTTAAAGGTGAGTTTATCTAGTTTGCAATTTAGTCTCAGAAATCAACTTCCGACTTATAACGAAGTGTGTAGACTTTTTTGAGTTAACGTATAAAAAATCAACATTTTTATGAACTCTTTATTTTTGTATTGCCTTTGTCTTTCAATTTGATTCGAATAGATGAAATTTGTTAGAATTTGGATTAGTTATGGCTGGTCTTTCATTCTTCTTCTATTGTGAAATTTGACTTCCTTCGTATTTTCTTGAATCAACGTGCATAGAAATGCAATTTTTACTAGAGGTATTGCCTTAGAACATATTATTTGTGATTACAATACATTTTTCAAACTTTTCTGTTAAAGGTGAGTTTATCTAGTTTGCAATTTAGTCTCAGAAATCAACTTCCGACTTATAACGAAGTGTTTACACTTTTTTGAGTTAACGTATAAAAAATCAACATTTTTATGAACTCTTTATTTTTGTATTGGTTTTGTCTTTCTATTTGATTCAAATAGATGAAATTTATTAGGATTTGGTTAGTTATGGCTGGTCTTTCATTCTTCTTCTATTGTAAAATTTGACTTCCTTCGTATTTTCTTGAATCAACGTACATAAAAATGCAATTTTTACTAGAGGTATTGTCTTAGAACATATTATTTGTGATTACAATACATTTTTCAAACTTTTTCTGTTAAAGTTGAGTTTATCTAGTTTGCAATTTAGTCTCAGAAATCAACTTCCGACTTATAACGAAGTGTGTAGACTTTTTTGAGTTAACGTATAAAAAATCAACATTTTTATGAACTCTTTATTTTTGTATTGCCTTTGTCTTTCAATTTGATTCAATTAGATGAAATTTGTTAGAATTTGGATTAGTTATGGCTGGTCTTTCATTCTTCTTCTATTTTGAAATTTGACTTCCTTCATATTTTCTTGAATCAACGTATATAGAAATGCAATTTTTACTAGACGTAATGCCTTATTATGATTACAATACATTTTTCGAGTTTTTCTGTTAAAGATGAGTTTATCTAGTTTACAATTTAGTCTCAGAAATCAATTTCGGACTTATAACGAAGTGTGTAGACTTTTTTGAGTTAACGTATATAAAATTCAACATTTTTATGAACTCTTTCTTTTTCTGTGATGGTTTTGTTTTCTATTTGATTCAAGATAGATGAAATTTGTTAGGATTCGGATTAGTTCTTCTTGGTCTTTCATCCTTCTTATATTGTGAAATTTTCCTAATTTCGTATTTTCTTGAATCAACGTACATAGAAATGCAATTTTTACTAGAGGTATTGCGTTAGAACATATTATTTGTGATTACAATACATTTTTCAAACTTTTTCAGTTAAAGATGAGTTTATCTAGTTTACAATTTAGTCTCAGAAATCAACTTACGACTTATAACGAAGTGTGTAGACTTTTTTGAGTTAACGTATAAAAAATCAACATTTTTATGAACTTTTTATTTTTGTATTTCCTTTGTCTTTCAATTTTATTCAAATAGATGAAATTTGTTAGAATTTGGATTAGTTATGGCTGGTCTTTCATTCTTCTTCTATTGTGAAATTTGACTTCCTTCATATTTTTTTGAATCAACGTATATAGAAATGCAATTTTTACTAGACGTAATGCCTTATTGTGATTACAATACATTTTTCAAGTTTTTTCTATTAAAGATGAGTTTATCTAGTTTACAATTTAGTCTCAGAAATCAATTTCGGACTTATAACGAATTGTGTAGACTTTTTTGAGTTAGCGTACATAAAATTCAACATTTTTATGAACTCTTTCTTTTTCTGTGATGGTTTTGTTTTCTATTTGGTTCAAGATAGATGAAATTTGTTAGGATTCGGATTAGTTCTTCTTGGTCTTTCATCCTTCTTATATTGTGAAATTTTCCTAATTTCGTATTTTCTTGAATCAACGTACATAGAAATGCAATTTTAACTAGAGGTATTGCCTTAGAACATATTATTTGTGATTACAATACATTTTTCAAACTTTTTATGTTAAAGATCAGTTTATCTAGTTTAAAATTTAGTCTCAGAAATCAACTTCCGACTTATAACGAAGCGTGTAGACTTTTTGGAGTTAACGTATACAAAATCAACATTTTTATGAACTCTTTATTTTTGTATTGGCTTTGTCTTTCAATTTGATTCGAATAGATGAAATTTGTTAGAATTTGGATTAGTTATGGCTGGTCTTTCATTCTTCTTCTATTGTGAAATTTGACTTCCTTCATATTTTCTTGATTCAACGTATATAGAAATGCAATTTTTACTAGACGTAATGCCTTATTGTGATTACAATACATTTTTCGAGTTTTTCTGTTAAAGATGAGTTTATCTAGTTTACAATTTAGTCTCAGAAATCAATTTCGGACTTATAACGAAGTGTGTAGACTTTTTTGAGTTAACGTATATAAAATTCAACATTTTTATGAACTCTTTCTTTTTCTGTGAT
>NW_020646082.1:570134-570279 GCF_003573695.1 Papaver somniferum | reverse complement strand
CAATTTAGTCTCAGAAATCAACTTCCGACTTATAACGAAGTGTGTAGACTTTTTTGAGTTAACGTATAAAAAATCAACATTTTTATGAACTCTTTATTTTTGTATTGCCTTTGTCTTTCAATTTTATTCAAATAGATGAAATTTG
>NW_020646082.1:550137-570124 GCF_003573695.1 Papaver somniferum | reverse complement strand
TGATTACAATACATTTTTCGAGTTTTTCTGTTAAAGATGAGTTTATCTAGTTTACAATTTAGTCTCAGAAATCAATTTCGGACTTATAACGAAGTGTGTAGACTTTTTTGAGTTAACGTATATAAAATTCAACATTTTTATGAACTCTTTCTTTTTCTGTGATTGTTTTGTTTTCTATTTGATTCAAGATAGATGAAATTTGTTAGGATTCGGATAAGTTCTTCTTGGTCTTTCATCCTTCTTATATTGTGAAATTTTCCTAATTTCGTATTTTCTTGAATCAACGTACATAGAAATGCAATTTTTACTAGAGGTATTCCCTTAGAACATATTATTTGTGATTACAATACATTTTTCAAACTTTTTATGTTAAAGATCAGTTTATCTAGTTTAAAATTTAGTCTCAGAAATCAACTTCCGACTTATAACGAAGTGTGTAGACTTTTTGGAGTTAACGTATACAAAATCAACATTTTTATGAACTCTTTATTTTTGTATTCGCTTTGTCTTTCAATTTGATTCGAATAGATGAAATTTGTTAGAATTTGGATTAGTTATGGCTGGTCTTTCATTCTTCTTCTATTGTGAAATTTGACTTCCTTCGTATTTTCTTGAATCAACGTACATAGAAATGCAATTTTTACTAGAGGTATTGCCTTAGAACATATTATTTGTGATTACAATACATTTTTCAAACTTTTTATGTTAAAGATCAGTTTATCTAGTTTAAAATTTAGTCTCAGAAATCAACTTCCGACTTATAACGAAGTGTGCAGACTTTTTGGAGTTAACGTATACAAAATCAACTTTTTTATGAACTCTTTATTTTTGTATTGGCTTTGTCTTTCAATTTGATTCGAATAGATGAAATTTGTTAGAATTTGGATTAGATATGGCTGGTCTTTCATTCTTCTTCTATTGTGATATTTGACTTCCTTCGTATTTTCTTGAATCAACGTACATAGAAATGCAATTTTTACTAGAGGTATTGCCTTAGAACATATTATTTGTGATTACAATACATTTTTCAAACTTTTTATGTTAAAGGTCAGTTTATCTAGTTGAAAATTTAGTCTCGGAAATCAACTTCCGACTTATAATGAAGTGTGTAGCCTTTTTGGAGTTAACGTATAAAAAATCAACAATTTTATGAACTCTTTATTTTTGTATTGGCTTTGTCTTTCAATTTGATTCGAATAAATGAAATTTTTTAGAATTTGGATTAGTTATGGCTGGTCTTTCATTCTTCTTCCATAGTGAAATTTGACTTCCTTCGTATTTTCTTGAATCAACGTACATAGAGATGCAATTTTTACTAGAGGTGTTGCGTTAAAACATATTATTTGTGATTACAATACATTTTTCAAACTTTTTCTGTTAAAGTTGAGTTTATCTAGTTTGCAATTTAGTATCAGAAATCAACTTCCAACTTATAACGAAGTGTGTAGACTTTTTTGAGTTAACGTATAAAAAATCAACATTTTTATGAACTCTTTATTTTTGTATTGCCTTTGTCTTTCAATTTTATTCAAATAGATGAAATTTGTTAGAATTTGGATTAGTTATGGCTGGTCTTTCATTCTTCTTTTATTGTGAAATTTGACTTCCTTCATATTTTCTTGAATCAACGTATATAGAAATGCAATTTTTACTAGAGGTATTGCCTTTGAACATGTTATTTGTGATTACATTACATTTTTCAAACT
The DNA here is from genome assembly GCF_003573695.1 of Papaver somniferum. Taxonomy (NCBI): domain Eukaryota; kingdom Viridiplantae; phylum Streptophyta; class Magnoliopsida; order Ranunculales; family Papaveraceae; genus Papaver; species Papaver somniferum. The sequence goes on along the minus strand of NW_020646082.1, from coordinate 568,418 downwards.
TTTTATGTTAAAGATCAGTTTATCTAGTTTAAAATTTAGTCTCAGAAATCAACTTCCGACTTATAACGAAGTGTGTAGACTTTTTGGAGTTAACGTATAAAAAATCAACATTATTATGAAATCTTTATTTTTGTATTGGCTTTGTCTTTCAATTAGTTATGGCTGGTCTTTCATTCTTCTTCTATTGTGAAATTTGACTACCTACGTATTTTCTTGAATCAACGTACATAGAAATGCAATTTTTACTAGAGGTATTGCCTTAGAACATATTATTTGTGATTACAATACATTTTTCAAACTTTTTCTGTTAAAAATGAGTTTATATAGTTTGCAATTTAGTCTCAGAAATCAACTTCCGACTTATAACGAAGTGTGTAGACTTTTTGGAGTTAACGTATAAAAAATCAACATTTTTATGAACTCTTTATTTTTGTATTGGCTTTGTCTTTCAATTTGATTCGAATAGATGAAATTTGTTAGAATTTGGATTAGTTATGGCTGGTCTTTCATTCTTCTTCTATTGTGAAATTTGACTTCCTTCGTATTTTCTTGAATCAACATACATAGAAATGCAATTTTTACTAGAGGTATTGCCTTAGAACATATTATTTGTGATTACAATACATTTTTCAAACTTTTTCTGTTAAAGGTGAGTTTATCTAGTTTGCAATTTAGTCTCAGAAATCCACTTCCGACTTTTAACGAAGTGTGTAGACTTTTTTGAGTTAACGTATAAAAAATCAACATTTTTATGAACTCTTTATTTTTGTATTGGTTTTGTCTTTCTATTTGATTCAAATAGATGAAATTTGTTAGAATTTGGTTAGCTATGGCTGGTCTTTCATTCATCTTCTATTGTGAAATTTGACTTCCTTCGTATTTTCTTGAATCAACGTACATAAAAATGCAATTTTTACTAGAGGTATTGCCTTAGAACATATTATTTGTGATTACAATACATTTTTCAAACTTTTTCTGTTAAAGTTGAGTTTATCTAGTTTGCAATTTAGTCTCAGAAATCAACTTCCGACTTATAACGAAGTGTGTAGACTTTTTTGAGTTAACGTATAAAAAATCAACATTTTTATGAACTCTTTATTTTTGTATTGCCTTTGTCTTTCAATTTTATTCAAATAGATGAAATTTGTTAGAATTTGGATTAGTTATGGCTGGTCTTTCATTCTTCTTCTATTGTGAAATTTGACTTCCTTCATATTTTCTTGAATCAACGTATATAGAAATGCAATTTTTACTAGACGTAATGCCTTATTGTGATTACAATACATTTTTCAAGTTTTTTCTGTTAAAGATGAGTTTATCTAGTTTACAATTTAGTCTCAGAAATCAATTTCGGACTTATAACGAAGTGTGTAGACTTTTTTGAGTTAACGTATATAAAATTCAAATCTGTTTGGAAAAAAGTTGGTGAAACTTCCCATGCAGGCCATGCAATTAACGTCAATAATTTGAAGGCTGGTAAGGAGAGTATAAATTCAGTTCATGAGGTTGCTGTTTCTGAGGATATTGAATCAATTCATGAGAAGTCTGATGATAAACATCTAGAAGAGCAGCTCGAAAAAGCTTTTACTGAGTATCGTGAAGCTCAGATTAAGTTGATGAGACGTAAAAACAATATTTCAGCCAAAAAAGATCTTGCTTTACGTAAGAATTCTATCCATATTGACAATGCAGATAGTACACAAGGGAACTCTAGCAAGCAATTCGTGCAAACTAGGGAACAAGAGTCCGTGCAAACTAGGAAAGCTCAACAAGAGTCCGTACAAACTGGGAAAGCTCAGCAAGAGTCCGTGCAAACTAGGGAAGCTCAGCCAATTTTGGGAGATCAGTCCGTGCAAACTCTTAAAGCCCAGCAAGAGTTCGTGTCTAAAAAGAATTTGGAAGATATTCCAAATATTCAATATGATTCTGCGTTTATAACAAACTCAGTTATGGAAACAAATTCCGTGTTCAAGCAAAATCCTGAAAAGGGTACGACCAGTTCTAAAGAGGATTGGAAAATAGTTATGGGTAAGAACTCCCCTAATAAACGTACATCTTTTAAATTTAAATCTTTCGATACTCCTTTGGTGGATGAGCTTTTTCAAGCTGAACTTGTGGTGAATAACAAGTATGGTGCCCTAGCTTCAGAGTTAGGCCTTACTAATGATTCTAGTGAGATTTTGGTGGAGGAGGAACAAGATGATTCTAGTGACTCGGACAATAGTATGGGTTCGAAAGATTGGGGTGAAATTGATGCAGATATTCTATCCAGGAATCAAGCTAGAAAAGTGGCCAAGCAAGCTGCCAAGATCATGGCTATGAATTCAAAGTTTAATGAGGACAGTCCAAGCCGTGAGCATAACAAGGACATTCAAGCAGGGTTGGAGGAAAATGTTTTTGATCTAGATAATATTTTGTCTACAGAGGAACTAGATGAGGCAAGTACTATTCAACTTGATGAAGTGCGTACTAAATTCATTAGAGATCCAGCCTTTCGACGAGACTATTTAGAGGAAAAAAAGAAGAAAATGGATAAAATGTCAACAAAAAAGAATGTTCAATCTCCTATTAAGCTTGTTCCAGGTGGTAATTATGCTTCAGATGAAAATGAACAGGATTATGACAATGATGAAACTTATGATGATTATGAAGATGAATTCAAGGGGCACTATGATTTGACTAAAATAATTGATGATCTCATTCCCAAGAAGAGGAATTTTAGAGTTGGAAATAAGGGGCGAAAACGTTATTAGGTTTCTTCTTTATGCTATTTTTAGTGCTTAAGAGTTTATTTTATGCGTTTTTTAGAGTTTTTTGCCCCTTTGGTATATGGGGGTGTGGAGGCCTAGCGCCTCCCATTTGTAACTCTTGTAATTACGTTTTTTTGCTTTAATAAACCATTTTGACCTAGCAAAAAAAAAAGTATATAAAATTCAACATTTTTATGAACTCTTTCTTTTTCTGTGATGGTTTTGTTTTCTATTTGATTCAAGATAGATGAAATTTGTTAGGATTCGGATTAGTTCTTCTTGGTCTTTCATCCTTCTTATATTGTGAAATTTTCCTAATTTCGTATTTTCTTGAATCAACGTACATAGAAATGCAATTTTTACTAGAGGTATTGCCTTTGAACATATTATTTGTGATTACAATACATTTTTCAAACTTTATATGTTAAAGATCAGTTTATCTAGTTTAAAATTTAGTTTCAGAAATCAACTTCCGACTTATAACGAAGTGTGTAAACTTTTTGGAGTTAACGTATAAAAAATCAACATTTTATGAACTCTTTATTTTTGTATTGGCTTTGTCTTTCAATTAGATTCGAATAGATGAAATTTGTTAGAATTTGGATTAGTTATGGCTGGTCTTTCATTCTTCTTCTATTGTGAAATTTGACTTCCTTCGTATTTTCTTGAATCAACGTACATAGAAATGCAATTTTTACTAGAGGTATTGCCTTAGAACATATTATTTGTGATTACAATACATTTTTCAAACTTTTTCTGTTAAAGTTGAGTTTATCTAGTTTGCAATTTAGTCTCAGAAATCAACTTCCGACTTATAACGAAGTGTGTAGTCTTTTTTGAGTTAACGTATAAAAAATCAAAATTTTTATGAACTCTTTATTTTTGTATTGGTTTTGTCTTTCTATTTGATTCAAATAGATGATATTTGTTAGAATTTGGTTAGTTATGGCTGGTCTTTCATTCTTCTTCTATTGTGAAATTTGACTTCCTTCGTATTTTCTTGAATCAACGTACATAAAAATGCAATTTTTACTAGAGGTATTGCCTTAGAACATATTATTTGTGATTACAATACATTTTTCAAACTTTTTCTGTTAAAGTTGAGTTTATCTAGTTTGCAATTTAGTCTCAGAAATCAACTTCCGACTTGTAACGAAGTGTGTAGACTTTTTTGAGTTAACGTATAAAAAATCAACATTTTTTATGAACTCTTTATTTTTGTATTGCCTTTGTCTTTCAATTTGATTCATATAGATGAAATTTGTTAGAATTTGGATTAGTTATGGCTGGTCTTTCATTCTTCTTCTATTGTGAAATTTGACTTCCTTCATATTTTCTTGAATCAACGTAAATTGAAATGCAATTTTTACTAGACGTAATGCCTTAGAACATATTATTTCTGATTACAATACATTTTTCAAGTTTTTTCTGTTAAAGATGAGTTTATCTAGTTTACAATTTTGTCTCAGAAATCAATTTCGGACTTATATCGAAGTGTGTAGACTTTTTTGAGTTAATGTATATAAAATTCAACATTTTTATGAACTCTTTCTTTTTCTGTGATGGTTTTGTTTTCTATTTGATTCAAGATAGATGAAATTTGTTAGAATTCGGATTAGTTCTTCTTGGTCTTTTATCCTTCTTCTATTGTGAAATTTTCCTAATTTCGTATTTTCTTGAATCAACGTACATAGAAACGCAATTTTTACTAGAGGTATTGCTTTAGAACATATTATTTGTAACTACAATACATTTTTCAAACTTTTTCTGTTAAAGTTGAGTTTATCTAGTTTGCAATTTAGTCTCAGAAATCAACTTCCGACTTATAACGAAGTGTGTAGACTTTTTTGAGTTAACGTATAAAAAATCAACATTTTTATGAACTCTTTATTTTTGTATTGCCTTTGTCTTTTAATTTGATTCAAATAGTCTAAATTTGTCAGAATTTTGATTAGTTATGGCTGGTCTTTCATTCTTCTTCTATTGTGAATTTTGACTTCCTTCATATTTTCTTGAATCAACGTACATAGAAATGCAATTTTTACTAGACGTAATGCCTTAGAACATATTATTTCTGATTACAATACATTTTTCAAGTTTTTTCTCTTAAAGATGAGTTTATCTAGTTTACACTTTAGTCTCAGAACTCAATTTCGGACTTATAACGAAGTGTGTAGTCTTTTTTGAGTTAACGTATAAAAAATCAACATTTTTATGAACTCTTTATTTTTGTATTGGTTTTGTCTTTCTATTTGATTCAAATAGATGAAATTTGTTAGAATTTTGTTAGTTATGGCTGGTCTTTCATTCTTCTTCTATTGTGAAATTTGACTTCCTTCATATTTTCTTGAATCAACGTACATAAAAATGCAATTTTTACTAGAGGTATTGCCTTAGAACATATTATGTTTGATTACAATACATTTTTCAAACTTTTTCTGTTAAAGTTGAGTTTATCTAGTTTGCAATTTAGTCTCAGAAATCAACTTCCGACTTATAACGAAGTGTGTAGACTTTTTTGAGTTAACGTATAGAAAATCAACATTTTTATGAACTCTTTATTTTTGTATTGCCTTTGTCTTTTAATTTGATTCAAATAGATGAAATTTGTTAGAATTTGGATTAGTTATGGCTGGTCTTTCATTCTTCTTCTATTGTAAAATTTGACTTCCTTCATATTTTCTTGAATCAACGTACATAGAAATGCAATTTTTACGAGAGGTGTTGCCTTAGAACATATTATTTGTGATTACAATACATTTTTCAAACTTTTTATGTTAAAGTTGAGTTTATCTAGTTTGCAATTTAGTCTCAGAAATCAACTTCCGACTTATAACGAAGTGTGTAGACTTTTTTTAGTTAACGTATAAAAAATCAACATTTTTATGAACTCTTTATTTTTGTATTGGCTTTGTCTTTCAATTTGATTCAAATAGATGAAATTTGTTAGAATTTGGATTAGTTATGGATGGTCTTTCATTCTTCTTCTATTGTGAAATTTGACTTCCTTCATATTTTCTTGAATCAACGTACATAGAAATGCAATTTTTACTAGACGTAATGCCTTAGAACATATTATTTTTGATTACAATACATTTTTCAAACTTTTCTGTTAAAGATGAGTTTATCTAGTTTACAATTTAGTCTCAGAAATCAACTTCCGACTTATAACGAAGTGTGTAGACTTTTTTGAGTTAACGTATAAAAAATCAACATTTTTATGAACTCTTTATTTTTGTATTGCCTTTGTCTTTCAATTTGATTCAAATAGATGAAATTTGTTAGAATTTGGATTAGTTATGGCTGGTCTTTCATTCTTCTTTTATTGTGAAATTTGACTTCCTTCATATTTTCTTGAATCAACGTATATAGAAATGCAATTTTTACTAGACGTAATGCCTTATTGTGATTACAATACATTTTTCAAGTTTTTTCTATTAAAGATGAGTTTATCTAGTTTACAATTTAGTCTCAGAAATCAATTTCGGACTTATAACGAAGTGTGTAGACTTTTTTGAGTTAGCGTATATAAAATTCAACATTTTTATGAACTCTTTCTTTTTCTGTGATGGTTTTGTTTTCTATTTGATTCAAGATAGATGAAATTTGTTAGGATTCGGATTAGTTCTTCTTGGTCTTTCATCCTTCTTATATTGTGAAATTTTCCTAATTTCGTATTTTCTTGAATCAACGTACATAGAAATGCAATTTTTACTAGAGGTATTGCCTTAGAACATATTATTTGTGATTACAATACATTTTTCAAACTTTTTATGTTAAAGATCAGTTTATCTAGTTTAAAATTTAGTCTCAGAAATCAACTTCCGACTTATAACGAAGTGTGTAGACTTTTTGGAGTTAACGTATAAAAAATCAACATTTTTATGAACTCTTTATTTTTGTATTGGCTTTGTCTTCCAATTAGATTCGAATAGATGAAATTTGTTAGAATTTGGATTAGTTATGGCTGGTCTTTCATTCTTCTTCTATTGTGAAATTTGACTTCCTTCGTATTTTCTTGAATCAACGTACATAGAAATGCAATTTTTACTAGAGGTATTGCCTTAGAACATATTATTTGTGATTACAATACATTTTTCAAACTTTTTCTGTTAAAGTTGAGTTTATCTAGTTTGCAATTTAGTCTCAGAAATCAACTTCCGACTTATAACGTAGTGTGTAGACTTTTTTGAGTTAACGTATAAAAAATCAACATTTTTATGAACTCTTTATTTTTGTATTGGTTTTGTATTTCTATTTGATTCAAATAGATGAAATTTGTTAGAATTTGGTTAGTTATGGCTGGTCTTTCATTCTTCTTCTATTGTGAAATTTGACTTCCTTCGTATTTTCTTGAATCAAAGTACATAAAAATGCAATTTTTACTAGAGGTATTGCCTTAGAACATATTATTTGTGATTACAATACATTTTTCAAACTTTTTCTGTTAAAGTTGAGTTTATCTAGTTTGCAATTTAGTCTCAGAAATCAACTTCCGACTTATAACGAAGTGTGTAGACTTTTTTGAGTTAACGTATAAAAAATCAACATTTTTATGAACTCTTTATTTTTGTATTGCCTTTGTCTTTCAATTCGATTCAAATAGATGAAATTTGTTAGAATTTGGATTAGTTATGGCTGGTCTTTCATTCTTCTTCTATTGTGAAATTTGACTTCCTTCATATTTTCTTGAATCAACGTATATAGAAATGCAATTTTTACTAGACGTAATGCCTTATTGTGATTACAATACATTTTCAAGTTTTTTCTGTTAAAGATAAGTTTATCTAGTTTACAATTTAGTCTCAGAAAACAATTTCGGACTTATAACGAAGTGTGTAGACTTTTTTGAGTTAACGTATATAAAATTCAACATTTTTATGGACTCTTTCTTTTTCTTTGATGGTTTTGTTTTCTATTTGATTCAAGATAGATGAAATTTTTTAGGATTCGGATTAGTTCTTCTTGGTCTTTCATCCTTCTTATATTGTGAAATTTTCCTAATTTCGTATTTTCTTAAAATAAACGTACATAGAAATGCAATTTTTACTAGAGGTATTGCCTTTGAACATATTATTTGTGATTACATTAAATTTTTCAAACTTTTTATGTTAAAGATCAGTTTATCTAGTTTAAAATTTAGTCTCAGAAATCAACTTCCGACTTATAACGAAGTGTGTAGGCTTTTTGGAGTTAACGTATAAAAAATCAACATTTTTATGAACTCTTAATTTTTGTATTGGCTTTGTCTTTCAATTAGATTCGAATAGATGAAATTTGTTAGAATTTGGATTAGTTATGGCTGGTCTTTCATTCTTCTTCTATTGTGAAATTTGACTTCCTTCGTATTTTCTTGAATCAACGACATAGAAATGCAATTTTTACTAGAGGTATTGCCTTAGAACATATTATTTGTGATTACAATACATTTTTCAAACTTTTTCTGTTAAAGTTGAGTTTATCTAGTTTGCAATTTAGTCTCAGAAATCAACTTCCGACTTATAACGTAGTGTGTAGACTTTTTTGAGTTAACGTATAAAAAATCAACATTTTTATGAACTCTTTATTTTTGTATTGGTTTTGTCTTTCTATTTGATTCAAATATATGAAATTTGTTAGAATTTGGTTAGTTATGGCTGGTCTTTCATTCTTCTTCTATTGTGAAATTTGACTTCCTTCGTATTTTCTTGAATCAACGTACATAAAAATGCAATTTTTACTAGAGGTATTGCCTTAGAACATATTATTTGTGATTACAATACATTTTTCAAACTTTTTCTGTTAAAGTTGAGTTCATCTAGTTTGCAATTTAGTCTCAGAAATCAACTTCCGACTTATAACGAAGTGTGTAGACTTCTTTGAGTTAACGTATAAAAAATCAACATTTATATGAACTCTTTATTTTTGTATTGCCTTTGTCTTTAAATTTGATTCAAATAGATGAAATTTGTTAGAATTTGGATTAGTTATGGCTGGTCTTTCATTCTTCTTCTATTGTGAAATTTGACTTCCTTCGTATTTTCTTGAATCAACGTACATAAAAATGCAATTTTAACTAGAGGTATTGCCTTAGAACATATTATTTGTGATTACAATACATTTTTCAAACTTTTTCTGTTAAAGTTGAGTTTATCTAGTTTGCAATTTAGTCTCAGAAATCAACTTCCGACTTATAACGAAGTGTGTAGACTTTTTTGAGTTAACGTATATAAAATTCAACATTTTTATGGACTCTTTCTTTTTCTGTGATGGTTTTGTTTTCTATTTGATTCAAGATAGATGAAATTTGTTAGGATTCGGACTAGTTCTTCTTGGTCTTTCATCCTTCTTATGTTGTGAAATTTTCCTAATTTCGTATTTTCTTGAAATCAACGTACATAGAAATGCAATTTTTACTAGAGGTATTGCCTTAGAACATATTATTTGTGATTACAATACATTTTTAAAACTTTTTATGTTAAAGATCAGTTTATCTAGTTTAAAATTTAGTCTCAGAAATCAACTTCCGACTTATAACGAAGTGTGTAGACTTTTTGGAGTTAACGTATAAAAAATCAACATTTTTATGAACTCTTTATTTTTGTATTGGCTTTGTCTTCCAATTAGATTCGAATAGATGAAATTTGTTAGAATTTGGATTAGTTATGGCTGGTCTTTCATTCTTCTTCTATTGTGAAATTTGACTTCCTTCGTATTTTCTTGAATCAACGTACATAGAAATGCAATTTTTACTAGACGTATTGCCTTAGAACGTATTAATTGTAATTACAATACATTTTTCAAACTTTTTCTGTCAAAGATGAGTTTATCTAGTTTACAATTTAATCTCAGAAATCAATTTTTGACTTATAACGAAGTGTGTAGACTTTTTTGAGTTAACGTATATAAAATTCAGCATTTTTATGAACTCTTTCTTTTTGTGTTGGCTTTGTATTTCTATTTGATTCAAGATAGATGAAATTTGTTAGGATTTGGGTTAGTTCTGCATGGTCTTTCCTCCTTCTATTGTGAAAGTTGACTTCCTTCATATTTTCTTGAATCAACGTACATAGAAATGCAATTTTTACTAGACGTAATGCCTTATTGTGATTACAATACATTTTCAAGTTTTTTCTGTTAAAGATAAGTTTATCTAGTTTACAATTTAGTCTCAGAAAACAATTTCGGACTTATAACGAAGTGTGTAGACTTTTTTGAGTTAACCTATATAAAATTCAACATTTTTATGGACTCTTTCTTTTTCTTTGATGGTTTTGTTTTCTATTTGATTCAAGATAGATGAAATTTTTTAGGATTCGGATTAGTTCTTCTTGGTCTTTCATCCTTCTTATATTGTGAAATTTTCCTAATTTCGTATTTTCTTAAAATAAACGTACATAGAAATGCAATTTTTACTAGAGGTATTGCCTTTGAACATATTATTTGTGATTACATTAAATTTTTCAAACTTTTTATGTTAAAGATCAGTTTATCTAGTTTAAAATTTAGTCTCAGAAATCAACTTCCGACTTATAACGAAGTGTGTAGGCTTTTTGGAGTTAACGTATAAAAAATCAACATTTTTATGAACTCTTAATTTTTGTATTGGCTTTGTCTTTCAATTAGATTCGAATAGATGAAATTTGTTAGAATTTGGATTAGTTATGGCTGGTCTTTCATTCTTCTTCTATTGTGAAATTTGACTTCCTTCGTATTTTCTTGAATCAACGACATAGAAATGCAATTTTTACTAGAGGTATTGCCTTAGAACATATTATTTGTGATTACAATACATTTTTCAAACTTTTTCTGTTAAAGTTGAGTTTATCTAGTTTGCAATTTAGTCTCAGAAATCAACTTCCGACTTATAACGTAGTGTGTAGACTTTTTTGAGTTAACGTATAAAAAATCAACATTTTTATGAACTCTTTATTTTTGTATTGGTTTTGTCTTTCTATTTGATTCAAATATATGAAATTTGTTAGAATTTGGTTAGTTATGGCTGGTCTTTCATTCTTCTTCTATTGTGAAATTTGACTTCCTTCGTATTTTCTTGAATCAACGTACATAAAAATGCAATTTTTACTAGAGGTATTGCCTTAGAACATATTATTTGTGATTACAATACATTTTTCAAACTTTTTCTGTTAAAGTTGAGTTCATCTAGTTTGCAATTTAGTCTCAGAAATCAACTTCCGACTTATAACGAAGTGTGTAGACTTCTTTGAGTTAACGTATAAAAAATCAACATTTATATGAACTCTTTATTTTTGTATTGCCTTTGTCTTTAAATTTGATTCAAATAGATGAAATTTGTTAGAATTTGGATTAGTTATGGCTGGTCTTTCATTCTTCTTCTATTGTGAAATTTGACTTCCTTCGTATTTTCTTGAATCAACGTACATAAAAATGCAATTTTAACTAGAGGTATTGCCTTAGAACATATTATTTGTGATTACAATACATTTTTCAAACTTTTTCTGTTAAAGTTGAGTTTATCTAGTTTGCAATTTAGTCTCAGAAATCAACTTCCGACTTATAACGAAGTGTGTAGACTTTTTTGAGTTAACGTATATAAAATTCAACATTTTTATGGACTCTTTCTTTTTCTGTGATGGTTTTGTTTTCTATTTGATTCAAGATAGATGAAATTTGTTAGGATTCGGATTAGTTCTTCTTGGTATTTCATCCTTCTTATGTTGTGAAATTTTCCTAATTTCGTATTTTCTTGAAATCAACGTACATAGAAATGCAATTTTTACTAGAGGTATTGCCTTAGAACATATTATTTGTGATTACAATACATTTTTCAAACTTTTTATGTTAAAGATCAGTTTATCTAGTTTAAAATTTAGTCTCAGAAATCAACTTCCGACTTATAACGAAGTGTGTAGACTTTTTGGAGTTAACGTATAAAAAATCAACATTTTTATGAACTCTTTATTTTTGTATTGGCTTTGTCTTCCAATTAGATTCGAATAGATGAAATTTGTTAGAATTTGGATTAGTTATGGCTGGTCTTTCATTCTTCTTCTATTGTGAAATTTGACTTCCTTCGTATTTTCTTGAATCAACGTACATAGAAATGCAATTTTTACTAGAGGTATTGCCTTAGAACATATTATTTGTGATTACAATACATTTTTCAAACTTTTTCTGTTAAAGGTGAGTTTATCTAGTTTGCAATTTAGTCTCAGAAAATAATATGTGGAAGACTCCTTAATTTATTTATTTTTTCTCTCTCTTGGCTCTGAGGCGATTTTTCCTTAGGGTTTTCAAACTTTTCCATTCTTTTGATTCTTCTCAATCATCTACGGGTGTTGAGATGGGAGATGCTTCTCATGCGTCTCATGTTAGGTCTCGTACTTATGCTGATCAGGTGAAGGGGAAGCAACAGCTTCCAACAACATCTATTGATCTTAGTTCTTTACCATTGCTAATGTTAAAAGAAGGAAAACATGTGGTTGTTTTACCTGAGCATTGGGCTGGGAATTACAAATAATTTCTTGGCTGAACTTTATGGTGTTATTGTTGGTTTAGAATGGGCTTTGAAGTGGAATATGAGAAAGGTTCTTGTGCGTTCAGATTCAATGGGAGCTATTGCTGCCTTGACGGGTACAAATCTTCCTTGGTTTGTTAAACACAGTGGAGAAGAATTAATAACAGTTATGATTCTATTCGTTTTGTTCATACTTTTCGTGAAGCAAATTTTGCAGCTGATTGTATGGCAAAGAGGGGATGTTATCTTAGAAATGGTGAAGGGTTAAGCTTTGATGAAAGGCCGGATTTTCTTAGGCATTTAGAATTTCCATATGTTTCTTATTTCAGATTTAAATAGTTTGTAAGTTTTTGGGGTCTTAGGACCTCTTTTCTTGTGAACTCTTTGTAAATATTGGCTATTCATTAATACAATCTGGATTTAGCAAAAAAAAAACTCAAAAATCAACTTCCGACTTATAACGAAGTGTGTAGACTTTTTTGAGTTAACATATAAAAAATCAACATTTTTATGAACTCTTTGTTTTTGTATTGGTTTTGTCTTTCTATTTGATTCAAATAGATGAAATTTGTTAGAGTTTGGTTAGTTATGGCTGGTCTTTCATTCTTCTTCTATTGTGAAATTTGACTTCTTTCGTATTTTCTTGAATCAACGTACATAAAAATGCAATTTTTACTAGAGGTATTGCCTTAGAACATATTATTTGTGATTACGATACATTTTTCAAACTTTTTCTGTTAAAGTTGAGTTTATCTAGTTTGCAATTTAGTCTCAGAAATTAACTTCCGACTTATAACAAAGTGTGTAGACTTTTTTGAGTTAACGTATAAAAAATCAACATTTTTATGAACTCTTTATTTTTGTATTGCCTTTGTCTTTCAATTTGATTCAAATAGATGAAATTTGTTAGAATTTGGATTAGTTATGGCTGGTCTTTCATTCTTCTTCTATTGTGAAATTTGACTTCCTTCATATTTTCTTGAATCAACGTATATAGAAATGCAATTTTTACTAGACGTAATGCCTTATTGTGATTACAATACATTTTTCAAGTTTTTTCTGTTAAAGATGAGTTTATCTAGTTTACAATTTAGTCTCAGAAATCAATTTCGGACTTATAACGAAGTGTGTAGACTTTTTTGAGTTAACGTATAAAAAATCAACATTTTTATGAACTCTTTGTTTTTGTATTGGTTTTGTCTTTCTATTTGATTCAAATAGATGAAATTTGTTAGAGTTTGGTTAGTTATGGCTGGTCTTTCATTCTTCTTCTATAGTGAAATTTGACTTCTTTCGTATTTTCTTGAATCAACGTACATAAAAATGCAATTTTTACTAGAGGTATTGCCTTAGAGCATATTATTTGTGATTACAATACATTTTTCAAACTTTTTCTGTTAAAGTTGAGTTTATCTAGTTTGCAATTTAGTCTCAGAAATTAACTTCCGACTTATAACGAAGTGTGTAGACTTTTTTGAGTTAACGTATAAAAAATCAACATTTTTATGAACTCTTTATTTTTGTATTGCCTTTGTCTTTCAATTTGATTCAAATAGATGAAATTTGTTAGAATTTGGATTAGTTATGGCTGGTCTTTCATTCTTCTTCTATTGTGAAATTTGACTTCCTTCATATTTTCTTGAATCAACGTATATAGAAATGCAATTTTTACTAGACGTAATGCCTTATTGTGATTACAATACATTTTTCAAGTTTTTTCTGTTAAAGATGAGTTTATCTAGTTTACAATTTAGTCTCAGAAATCAATTTCGGACTTATAACGAAGTGTGTAGACTTTTTTGAGTTAACGTATATAAAATTCAACATTTTTATGAACTCTTTCTTTTTCTGTGATGGTTTTGTTTTCTATTTGATTCAAGATAGATGAAATTTGTTAGGATTCGGATTAGTTCTTTTTGGTCTTTCATCCTTCTTCTATTGTGAAATTTTCCTAATTTCGTATTTTCTTGAACCAACGTACATAGAAATGCAATTTTTACTAGAGGTATTGCCTTAGAACATATGATTTGTGATTACGATACATTTTTCAAACTTTTTCTGTTAAAGTTGAGTTTATCTAGTTTGCAATTTAGTCTCAGAAATCAACTTCCGACTTATAACGAAGTGTGTAGAATTTCTTGAGTTAACGTATAAAAAATCAAACTTTGTATTGCCTTTGTCTTTCAATTTGATTCAAATAGATGAAATTTGTTAGAATTTGGATTAGTTATGGCTGGTCTTTCATTCTTCTTCTATTGTGAAATTTGACTACCTTCATATTTTTTGAATCAACGTATATAGAAATGCATTTTTTTACTAGACGTAATGCCTTATTGTGATTACAATACATTTTTCAAGTTTTTCTGTTAAAGATGAGTTTATCTAGTTTACAATTTAGTCTCAGAAATCAATTTCAGACTTATAACGAAGTGTGTAGACTTTTTTGAGTTAACGTATATAAAATTCAACATTTTTATGAACTCTTTCTTTTTCTGTGATGGTTTGTTTTTATATTTGATTCAAGATAGATGAAATTTGTTAGGATTTGGATTAGTTCTTCTTGGTCTTTCATCCTTCTTCTATTGTGAAATTTTCCTAATTTCGTATTTTCTTGAATCAACGTACATAAAATGCAATTTTTACTAGAGGTATTGCCTTAGAACATATTATTTGTGATTACAATACATTTTTCAAACTTTTTCTGTTAAAGGTGAGTTTATCTAGTTTGCAATATAGTCTCAGAAATCAACTTCCGACTTATAGCGAAGTGTGTAGACTTTTTGGAGTTAACGTATAGAAAATCAACATTTTTATGAACTCTTTATTTTTGTATTGGCTTTGTCTTTCAATTTGATTTGAATAGATGAAATTTGTTAGAATTTGGATTAGTTATGGCTGGTCTTTCATTCTTCTTCTATTGTGAAATTTGACTTCCTTCGTATTTTCTTGAATCAACGTACATAGAAATGCAATTTTTACTAGAGGTATTGCCTTAGAACATATTATTTGTGATTACAATACATTTTTCAAACTTTTTCTGTTAAAGGTGAGTTTATCTAGTTTGCAATTTAGTCTCAGAAATCAACTTCCGACTTATAGCGAAGTGTGTAGACTTTTTTGAGTTAACGTATAAAAAATCAACATTTTTATGAACTCTTTATTTTTGTATTGGTTTTGTCTTTCTATTTGAGTCAAATAGGTTAAATTTGTTAGAATTTGGTTAGTTATGGCTGATCTTTCATTCTTCTTGTATTGTGAAATTTGACTTCCTTCGTATTTTCTTGAATCAACGTACATAAAAATGCAATTTTTACTAGAGGTATTGCCTTAGAACATATTATTTGTGATTACAATAAATTTTTCAAACTTTTTCTGTTAAATTTGAGTTTATCTAGTTTTCAATTTAGTCTTAGAAATCAACTTCCGACTTATAACGAAGTGTGTAGACTTTTTTGAGTTAACGTATAAAAAATCAACATTTTTATGAATTCTTTATTTTTGTATTGCCTTTGTCTTTCAATTTGATTCAAATAGATGAAATTTGTTAGAATTTGGATTAGTTATGGATGGTCTTTCATTCTTCTTCTATTGTGAAATTTGACTTCCTTCAAATTTTCTTGAATCAACGAACATAGAAATGCAATTTTTACTAGACGTAATGCCTTAGAACATATTATTTTTGATTACAATACATTTTTCAAGTTTTTTCACTTAAAGATGAGTTTATCTAGTTTACAATTTAGTCTCAGAAATCAATTTCGGACTTATAACGAAGTGTGTAGACTTTTTTGAGTTAACGTATATAAAATTTAACATTTTTATGAACTCTTTCTTTTTCAATGATGGTTTTGTTTTCTATTTGATTCAAGATAGATGAAATTTGATAGGATCCGGATTAGTTCTTCTTGGTCTTTCATCCTTCTTCTATTGTGAAATATTCCTAATTTCGTATTTTCTTGAATCAACGTACATAGAAATGCAACTTTTACTAGAGGTATTGCCTTAGAACATATTATTAAGATTACAATACATATTTCAAACTTTTTATGTTAAAGATCAGTTTATCTAGTTTACAATTTAGTCTCAGAAATCAACTTCCGACTTATAAAGAATTGTGTAGACTTTTTGGAGTTAACTTATAAAAAATCAACATTTTTATGAACTCTTTATTTTTGTATTGGCTTTGTATTTCATTTGATTCAAATAGATGAAATTTGTTAGAATTTGGATTAGTTTTGGCTGGTCTTTCATTCTTCTTCTATTGTGAAATTTGACTTCCTTCATATTTTCTTGAATTAACGTATATAGAAATGCAATTTTTACTAGACATAATGCCTTATTGTGATTACCATACATTTTTCAAGTTTTTTATGTTAAAGATGAGTTTATCTAGTTTACAATTTAGTCTCAGAAATCAATTTCGGACTTATAACGAAGTGTGTAGACTTTTTTGAGTTAACGTATATAAAATTCAACATTTTTATGAACTCTTTCTTTTTCTGTGATGGTGTTGTTTTCTATTTGATTCAAGATAGATGAAATTTGTTAGGATTCGGATTAGTTATTCTTGGTCTTTCATCCTTCTTCTATTGTGAAATTTTCCTAATTTCGTATTTTCTTGAGTCAACGTACATAGAAATGCAATTTTTACTAGAGGTATTGCCTTAGAACATATTATTTGTGATTACAATACATTTTTCAAACTTTTTATGTTAAAGATCAGTTTATCTAGTTTACAATTTAGTCTCAGAAATCAACTTCCGACTTATAACGAAGTGTGTAGACTTTTTGGAGTTAACGTATAAAAAATCAACATTTTAATGAACTCTTTGTTTTTGTATTGGCTTTGTCTTTCAATTTGATTCAAATAGATGAAATTTGTTAGAATTTGGATTAGTTATGGCTGGTTTTTCATTCTTCTTCTATTGTGAAATTTGACTTCCTTCGTATTTTCTTGAATCAACGTACATAGAAATGCAATTTTTACTAGAGGTATTGCCTTAAAACATATTATTTGTGATTACAATACATTTTTCAAACTTTTTATGTTAAAGTTGAGTTTATCTAGTTTGCAATTTAGTCTCAGAAATCAACTTCCAACTTATAACGAAGTGTGTAGGCTTTTTTGAGTTAACGTGTAAAAAATCAACATTTTTATGAACTCTTTTTTTTTTGATAGGTCAAAATGGTTTATTAAAGCAAAAAAAACGTAATTACAAGAATTACAAAATGGGAGGTTCTAGACCTCCCCACCCCCATAAACCAAAGGGGAAAAAACTCTAAAAACTCATCAAATAAGCTCCTAAACA
Organism: Papaver somniferum; assembly: GCF_003573695.1. NCBI lineage: Eukaryota > Viridiplantae > Streptophyta > Magnoliopsida > Ranunculales > Papaveraceae > Papaver > Papaver somniferum. The sequence continues at coordinate 550,881 of NW_020646082.1, read as the reverse complement.
TTAAAAATTAGCATAAAGAAGAGAAATAGGAAATTAAAAACGTTTTCGTCTTCCAACTCTAAAATTCTTCTTCTTGGGAATGAGATCATCAATTATTTGATTTTTTTTTGCTAAGTCCAATAGTTTATTAAAGCAAAAAACGTAATTACAAGAATTACAAGGTAGGATCAAAGGCCTCCCACCCCCTAAACCAAAAGGGTAAAAAATAACAAAAAAGAACCTTATGAATCTCTTAAAAATAACTAAAAAAGAAAAGAGAAGTTATCTACGTCTCATTCTTCTTCTTTGGTTGCCGACTTTGCACACTTTACCCTTATTTGAGTTAAATCATAGGGCTCCTTGTATTCATCTTCATAATCATCATAGCCATAATCCTCTTCATTTTCCTCTAAAGCATAATTTCCACCTGGAACAAGCTTAATAGGAGATTGAGCTTTCTTCTTAGTTGACATTCTATCCATTTTCTCCTTTTTTTCCTTGAAATAATCTTGTCTAAAGGCTGAACCTCTAATGAATATAGCACGCACTTCATCAATCTGAATAGTACTTGCTTTCTCTAATTCCTCCCTAGACAAAATATTACCCATATCAAAAACATTTTCCTCCAACCCTGCTTGAATATCCTTGTTATGCTCACGGCTTGGACTGCCCTCATTATACTTTGAATTCATAGCCATGATCTTGGCAGCTTGCTTGGCCACTTTTCTAGCTTGCTTCCTGGCTAGAATATCTGCATCAACTTCA
>NW_020646082.1:549703-550127 GCF_003573695.1 Papaver somniferum | reverse complement strand
AACATTTTTATGAACTCTTTCTTTTTCAATGATGGTTTTGTTTTCTATTTGATTCAAGATAGATGAAATTTGATAGGATCCGGATTAGTTCTTCTTGGTCTTTCATCCTTCTTCTATTGTGAAATATTCCTAATTTCGTATTTTCTTGAATCAACGTACATAGAAATGCAACTTTTACTAGAGGTATTGCCTTAGAACATATTATTAAGATTACAATACATATTTCAAACTTTTTATGTTAAAGATCAGTTTATCTAGTTTACAATTTAGTCTCAGAAATCAACTTCCGACTTATAAAGAATTGTGTAGACTTTTTGGAGTTAACTTATAAAAAATCAACATTTTTATGAACTCTTTATTTTTGTATTGGCTTTGTATTTCATTTGATTCAAATAGATGAAATTTGTTAGAATTTGGATTAGTT
>NW_020646082.1:492666-549693 GCF_003573695.1 Papaver somniferum | reverse complement strand
CTCTAATTCCTCCCTAGACAAAATATTACCCATATCAAAAACATTTTCCTCCAACCCTGCTTGAATATCCTTGTTATGCTCACGGCTTGGACTGCCCTCATTATACTTTGAATTCATAGCCATGATCTTGGCAGCTTGCTTGGCCACTTTTCTAGCTTGCTTCCTGGCTAGAATATCTGCATCAACTTCAACCCAATCTTTCGAACCCATACTATTGTCCCAGTCACTAGAATCATTACAAGGCCTAACTCAGATTCTAGGGCACCATACTTGTTATTCACCACAAGTTCAGTTTGAAAAAGCTCATCCACAAAAGGAGTTTCAAAAGACTGGGAAGTCTGGGAACGTGATTATTTTTGAACTCTTTACTTTTTGTATTGGATTTGTTTTTCAATTTGATTCAAATAGATGAAATTTGTTAGAATTTGGATTAGTTATGGCTGGTATTTCATTCTTCTTCTATTGTGAAATTTGACTTCCTTCATATTTTCTTGAATCAACGAACATAGAAATGCAATTTTTACTAGACGTAATGTCTTAGAACATATTTTTTGTGATAACAATACATTTTTCAAACTTTTTATGTTAAAGACGAGTTTATCTAGTTTACAATTTAGTCTCAGAAATCAATTTCGGACTTATAACGAAGTGTGTAGACTTTTTTGAGTTAACGTATATAAAATTCAACATTTTTATGAACTCTTTCTTTTTCTGTGATGGTTTTTTTTCTATTTGATTCAAGATAGATGAAATTTGTTAGGATTCGGATTAGTTCTTCTTGGTCTTTCATCCTTCTTCTATTGTGAAATTTTCCTAATTTCTTATTTTCTTGAATCAACGTACATATAAATGCAATTTTTACTAGAGTTATTGCCTTAGAACATATTATTTATGATTACAATACATATTTCAAACTTTTTATGTTAAAGATCAGTTTATCTAGTTTACAATTTAGTCTCAGAAATAAACTTCCGACTTATAACGAAGTGTGTAGATTTTTTGGAGTTAACGTATAAAAAATAAAAAAATTTATGAACTTTTTATTTTTGTATTGGATTTGTCTTTCAATTTGATTCAATTAGATGAAATTTTTTAGAATTTGGATTAGTTATGGCTGGTCTTTCATTCTTCTTCTATTGTGAAATTTGACTTCCTTCATATTTTCTTGAATCAACGAACATAGAAATGCAATTTTTACTAGACGTAATGTCTTAGAACATATTTTTTGTGATTACAATACAGTTTTCAAACTTTTTCTGTTAAAGATGAGTTTATCTAGTTTACAATTTAGTCTCAGAAATCAATTTCGGACTTATAACGAAGTGTGTAGACTTTTTTGAGTAAACGTATATAAAATTCAACATTTTTATGAACTCTTTCTTTTTCAATGATGGTTTTGTTTTCTATTTGATTCAAGATAGATGAAATTTGATAGGATCCGGATTAGTTCTTCTTGGTCTTTCATCCTTCTTCTATTGTGAAATATTCCTAATTTCGTATTTTCTTGAATCAACGTACATAGAAATGCAACTTTTACTAGAGGTATTGCCTTAGAACATATTATTAAGATTACAATACATATTTCAAACTTTTTATGTTAAAGATCAGTTTATCTAGTTTACAATTTAGTCTCAGAAATCAACTTCCGACTTATAAAGAATTGTGTAGACTTTTTGGAGTTAACTTATAAAAAATCAACATTTTTATGAACTCTTTATTTTTGTATTGGCTTTGTATTTCATTTGATTCAAATAGATGAAATTTGTTAGAATTTGGATTAGTTATGGCTGGTCTTTCATTCTTCTTCTATTGTGAAATTTGACTTCCTTCATATTTTCTTGAATTAACGTATATAGAAATGCAATTTTTACTAGACATAATGCCTTATTGTGATTACCATACATTTTTCAAGTTTTTTATGTTAAAGATGAGTTTATCTAGTTTACAATTTAGTCTCAGAAATCAATTTCGGACTTATAACGAAGTGTGTAGACTTTTTTGAGTTAACGTATATAAAATTCAACATTTTTATGAACTCTTTCTTTTTCTGTGATGGTGTTGTTTTCTATTTGATTCAAGATAGATGAAATTTGTTAGGATTCGGATTAGTTATTCTTGGTCTTTCATCCTTCTTCTATTGTGAAATTTTCCTAATTTCTTATTTTCTTGAAGCAACGCACATAGAAATGCAGTTTTTACTAGAGGTATTGCCTTAGAACATATTATTTATGATTACAATACATATTTCAAACTTTTCATGTTAAAGATCAGTTTATCTAGTTTACAATTTAGTCTCATAAATCAACTTCCGACATATAATGAAGTGTGTAGACTTTTTGGAGTTAACGTATAAAAAATCAACATTTTTATGAACTCTTTATTTTTGTATTGGCTTTGTCTTTCAATTTGTCTCAAATAGATGAAATTTGTTAGAATTTGGATTAGTTATGGCTGGTCTTTCATTTTTCTTCTATTGTGAAATTTGACTTCCTTCGTATTTTCTTGAATCAACGTACATAGAAATCAAATTTTTACTAGAGGTATTGCCTTAGAACATATTATTTGTGATTACAATACATTTTTCAAACTTTTTATGTTAAATTTGAGTTTATCTAGTTTGCAATTTAGCCTCAGAAATCAACTTCCGACTTATAACGAAGTGTGTAGACTTTTTTGAGTTAACGTATAAAAATCAACATTTTTATGAACTCTTTATTTTTGTATTGGCCTTGTCTTTCAATTTGATTCAAATAGACGAAATTTGTTAGAATTTGGATTAGTTATGGCTGGTATTTCATTCTTCTTCTATTGTGAAATTTGACTTCCATTATATTTTCTTGAATCAACGTACATAGAAATGCAATTTTTACTAGACTTCATGCCTTAGAACATATTATTTGTGATTACAATACATTTTTCAAACCTTTTCTGATAAAGATGAGTTTATCTAGTTTACCATTTAGTCTCAGAAATCGATTTCGGACTTATAACGAAGTGTGTAGACTATTTTCAGTTAACGTATATAAAATTCAACATTTTTATGAACTCTTTCTTTTTATGTGATGGTTTTGTTTTCTATTTGATTCAAGATAGATGTAGTTTGTTAGGATTAGGATTAGTTCTTCTTGGTCTTTCATCCTTCTTCTATTGTGAAATTTTCCTAATTTCGTATTTTCTTGAATCAACGTACATAGAAATGCAATTTTTACTAGAGGTATTGCCTTAGAACATATTATTTGTGATTACAATACATTTTTCAAACTTTTTATGTTAAAGATCAGTTTATCTAGTTTACAATTTAGTCTCAGAAATCAACTTCCGACTTATAACGAAGTGTGTAGATTTTTTTGAGTTACCGTATAAAAAATCAACATTTTTATGAGCTCTTTATTTTTGTATTGTCTTTGTCTTTCAATTTGATTTAAATAGATGAAATTTGTTAGAATTTGGATTAGTTATGGCTGGTCTTTCATTCTTCTTTTATTGTAACATTTGACTTCCTTCGTATTTTCTTGAATAAACGTACATAGAAATGCAATGTTTACTAGAGGTATTGCCTTAGAACATATTATTTGTGATTACAATACATTTTTCAAACTTTTTATGTTAAAGTTGAGTTTATATATTTTGCAATTTAGTCTCAGAAATCAACTTCCGACTTATAACGAAGGGTGTAGGCTTTTTTGAGTTAACGTATAAAAAATCAACATTTTTATGAACTCTTTATTTTTGTATTGGCTTGTTTTCCAATTTGATTCAAATAGATGAAATTTGTTAGAATTTGGATTAGTTATGGCTGGTCTTTCATTCTTCTTCTATTTTGAAATTTGACTTCCTTCATATTTTCTTGAATCAACGAACATAGAAATGCAATTTTTACTAGACGTAATATCTTAGAACATATTTTTTGTGATTACAATACATTTTTCAAACTTTTTATGTTAAAGACGAGTATATCTAGTTTACAATTTAGTCTCAGATATCAATTTCGGAATTATAACGAAGTGTGTAGACTTTTTTGAGTTAAAGTATATAAAATTCAACATTTTTATGAACTCTTTCTTTTTCTGTGATGGGTTTGTTTTCTATTTGATTCAAGATAGATGAAATTTGTTAGGATTCGGATTAGTTCTTCTTGATCTTTCATCCTTCTTCTATTGTGAAATTTTCCTAATTTCTTATTTTCTTGAAGCAACGCAAATAGAAATGCAGTTTTTACTAGAGGTATTGCCTTAGAACATATTATTTATGATTACAATACATATTTCAAACTTTTCATGTTAAAGATCAGTTTATCTAGTTTACAATTTAGTCTCATAAATCAACTTCCGACTTATAATGAAGTGTGTAGACTTTTTGGAGTTAACGTATAAAAAATCAACATTTTTATGAACTCTTTATTTTTGTATTGGCTTTGTCTTTCAATTTGTCTCAAATAGATGAAATTTGTTAGAATTTGGATTAGTTATGGCTGGTCTTTCATTCTTCTTCTATTGTGAAATTTGACTTCCTTCGTATTTTCTTGAATCAACGTACATAGAAATCAAATTTTTACTAGAGGTATTGCCTTAGAACATATTATTTGTGCTTACATTTTTCAAACTTTTTATGTTAAATTTGAGTTTATCTAGTTTGCAATTTAGTCTCAGAAATCAACTTCCGACTTATAACGAAGTGTGTAGACTTTTTTGAGTTAACGTATAAAAATCAACATTTTTATGAACTCTTTATTTTTGTATTGGCCTTGTCTTTCAATTTGATTCAAATAGACGAAATTTGTTAGAATTTGGATTAGTTATGGCTGGTATTTCATTCTTCTTCTATTGTGAAATTTGACTTCCATTATATTTTCTTGAATCAACGTACATAGAAATGCAATTTTTACTAGACTTAATGCCTTAGAACATATTATTTGTGATTACAATACATTTTTCAATCCTTTTCTGTTAAAGATGAGTTTATCTAGTTTACCATTTAGTCTAAGAAATCGATTTCGGACTTATAACGAAGTGTGTAGACTATTTTGAGTTAACGTATATAAAATTCAACATTTTTATGAACTCTTTCTTTTTATGTGATGGTTTTGTTTTCTATTTGATTCAAGAATGATGAAGTTTGTTAGGATTAGGATTAGTTCTTCTTGGTCTTTCATCCTTCTTCTATTGTGAAATTTTCCTAATTTCGTATTTTCTTGAATCAACGTACATAGAAATGCAATTTTTACTAGAGGTATTGCCTTAGAACATATTATTTGTGATTACAATACATTTTTCAAACTTTTTATGTTAAAGATCAGTTTATCTAGTTTACAATTTAGTCTCAGAAATCAACTTCCGACTTATAACGAAGTGTGTAGACTATTTTGAGTTAACGTATATAAAATTCAACATTTTTATGAACTCTTTATTTTTATGTGATGGTTTTGTTTTCTATTTGATTCAAGAATGATGAAGTTTGTTAGGATTAGGATTAGTTCTTCTTGGTCTTTCATCCTTCTTCTATTGTGAAATTTTCCTAATTTCGTATTTTCTTGAATCAACGTACATAGAAATGCAATTTTTACTAGAGGTATTGCCTTAGAACATATTATTTGTGATTACAATACATTTTTCAAACTTTTTATGTTAAAGATCAGTTTATCTAATTTACAATTTAGTCTCAGAAATCAACTTCCGACTTATAACGAAGTGTGTAGATTTTTTTGAGTTACCGTATAAAAAATCAACATTTTTATGAGCTCTTTATTTTTGTATTGGCTTTGTCTTTCAATTTGATTCAAATAGATGAAATTTGTTAGAATTTGGATTAGTTATGGCTGGTCTTTCATTCTTCGTTTATTGTAACATTTGACTTCCTTCGTATTTTCTTGAATAAACGTACATAGAAATGCAATGTTTACTAGAGGTATTGCCTTAGAACATATTATTTTTGATTACAATACATTTTTCAAACTTTTTCTGTTAAAGTTGAGTTTATCTAGTTTGCAATTTAGTCTAAAAAATCAACTTCCGACTTATAACAAAGTGTGTAGACTTTTTTTAGTTAACGTATAAAAAATCAACATTTTTATGAACAATTTATTTTTGTATTGGCTTTGTCTTTCAATTTGATTCAAATAGATGAAATTTGTTAGAATTTGGATTAGTTATGGCTGGTCTTTCATTCTTCTTCTATTGTGAAATTTGACTTCCTTCATATTTTCTTGAATCAACGTACATAGATATGCAATTTTTACTAGACGTAATGCCTTAGAACATATTATTTGTGATTACAATATATTTTTCAAACTTTTTCTGTTAAAGATGAGTTTATATAGTTTACAATTTAGTCTCAGAAACCAATTTCGGACTTATAACGAAGTGTGTTCAACATTTTTATGAACTCTTTCTTTTTCTTTGATGGTTTTGTTTTCTATTTGATTCAAGATAGATGAAATTTGTTAGGATTCGGATTAGTTCTTCTTGGTCATTCATCCTTCTTCTATTGTGAAATTTTCCTAATTTCGTATTTTCTTGAATCAACATACATAGAAATGCAATTTTTGCTAGAGGTATTGCCTTAGAACATATTATTTATGATTACAATACATTTTTAAAACTTTTTATGTTAAAGATCAGTTTATCTAGCTTACAATTTAGTCTCAGAAATCAACTCCCGACTTATAACGAAGTGTGTAGACTTTTTGGAGTTAACGTATAAAAAATCAACATTTTTATGAACTCTTTATTTTTGTATTGGCTTTGTCTTTCAATTTGATTTAAATAGATGAAATTTGTTAGAATTTGGATTAATTATGGCTGGTCTTTCATTCTTCTTCTATTGTGAAATTTGACTTCCTTCATATTTTCTTGAATCAACGTACATAGAAATGCAATTTTCACTAGACGTAATGCCTTAGAACATATTATTTGTGATTACAATATATTTTTCAAACTTTTTCTGTTAAAGATGAGTTTATATAGTTTACAATTTAGTCTCAGAAACCAATTTCGGACTTATAACGAAGTGTGTAGACTTTTTTGAGTTAACGTATATAAAGTTCAACATTTTTATGAACCCTTTCTTTTTCTTTGAAGGTTTTGTTTTCTATTTGATTCAAGATAGATGAAATTTGTTAGGATTCGGATTAGTTCTTCTTGGTCATTCATCCTTCTTCTAATGTGAAATTTTCCTAATTTCGTATTTTCTTGAATCAACGTACATAGAAATGCAATTTTTACTAGAGGTATTGCCTTAGAACATATTATTTATGATTACAATACATATTTCAAACTTTTTATGTTAAAGATCAGTTTATCTAGTTTACAATTTAGTCTCAGAAATCAACTTCCGACTTATAACGAAGTGTGTAGACTTTTTGGAGTTAACATATAAAAAATAAAAAAATTTATGAACTTTTTATTTTTGTATTGGATTTGTCTTTCAATTTGATTCAAATAGATGAAATTTGTTAGGATTTGGATTAGTTCTGCTTGGTCTTTCGTCCTCTTCTATTTTGAAATTTGACTTCCTTCATATATTCTTGAATCAAAGTACATAGAAATGCAATTTTTACTAGACGTACTTCCTTAGAACATATTAATTGTGATTATAATACATTATTAAAAAACTTTTTCTGTTAAAGATGAGTTTATCTAGTTTACAATTTAGTCTCAGAAATCAATTTCAGACGTGTAACGAAGTGTGTAGACTTTTTGAGTTAACATATATAAAATTCAACATTTTTATGAAGACTTTCTTTTTGTGTTGGCTTTGTCTTTCTATTTGATTCAAGATAGAAAAATTTGTGAGGATTATGATTAGTTCTGCTTGGTCTTTCGTCCTTCTTCTATTGTGAAATTTGACTTCCTTCATATATTCTTGAATCAACGTACATAGAAATACAATTTTTACTAGACGTATTGCCTTAGAACATATTAATTATGATTACAATACATTTTTCAAACTTTTTATGTTAACGATGAGTTTATCTAGTTTACAATTTAGTCTCAGAAATCAATTTCAGATGTATAACGAAGTGTGTAGACTTTTTTGAGTTAACATATAAAAAATCTAACATTTTTATGAACTCTTTATTTTTGTGTTGGATTTGTCTTTCAATTTGATTCAAATAGATGAAATTTGTTGGAATTTGGATTAGTTCTGCCTGAGATTTTATCCTTCTTCTATTGTGAAATTTGACTTCCTTCATATTTTCTTGGATCAACGTACATAGAAATGCAATTTTTACTAGACATAATTCCTTAAAACGAATTATTTGTGATTACAATTCATTTTTCAAACTTTTTCTGTTAAAGATGAGTTTATCTAGTTTACAATTTAGTCTCAGAAATCAATTTCAGCTGTATAACGAAGTGTGTAGACTTTTTGAGTTAACGTACATAAAACTCAACATTTTTATGAATTCTTTCTTTTTGTGTTGGATTAGTTCTGCATGGTCTTTCATTTTTCTTTTATTGTGAAATTTGACTTTCTTCATATTTTCATGAATCAACGTACATAGAAATGCAATTTTTACTAGATGTATTGCCATAGAACATATTAATTGTAATTAAAATACATTTCTCAAACTTTTTCTGTTAAATATGAGTTTATCTAATTTGCAATTTAGTCTCAGAAATCAATTTCCGACTTATAACGAAATATGTAGACTTATTTGAGTTAACGTATATAAAATTCAACATTTTTATGAACACTTTCTTTTTGTGTTGGCTTTGTCTTTCTAAATTTGTTAGGATTTGGATTAGTTCTGCTTGGTCTTTCGTCCTTTTTCTATTGTGAAATTTGACTTCCTTCATATATTCTTGAATCAACGTACATAGAAATGCAATTTTACTAGACGTACTGCCTTAGAACATATTAATTGTGATTACAATACATTTTTTAAGCTTTTTCTTTTAAAGATGAGTTTATCTAGTTTACAATTTAGTCTCAGAAATCAATTTCAGACGTGTAACGAAATGTGTAGACTTTTTGAGTTAACATATATAAAATTCAACATTTTTATGAACACTTTCTTTTTGTGTTGGCTTTGTCTTTCTATTTGATACAAGATAGAGAAATTTGTTAGGATTTGGATTAGTTCTGCTTGGTCTTTCGTCCTTCTTCTATTTTGAAATTTCACTTCCTTCATATATTCTTGAATCAAAGTACATAGAAATGCAATTTTTACTAGACGTACTTCCTTAGAACATATTAATTGTGATTACAATACATTTGTTAAACTTTTTCTGTTAAAGATGAGTTTATCTAGTTTACAATTTAGTCTCAGAAATCAATTTCAGACGTGTAACGAAGTGTGTAGACTTTTTGAGTTAACATATATAAAATTCAACATTTTTATGAACACTTTCTTTTTGTGTTGGCTTTGTCTTTCTATTTGATTCAAGATAGATGAAATTTGTTAGGATTTGGATTAGTTCTGCATGGCTTTTCATCTTTCTTCTATTGTGAAATTTGACTTTCTTCATATTTTCATGAATCAACGTACATAGAAATGCAATTTTTACTAGATGTATTGCCTAAGAACATATTAATTGTAATTAAAATACATTTTTCAAACTTTTTCTGTTAAAGATGAGTTTATCTAGTTTACAATTTAGTCTCAGAAATCAATTTTCGACTAATAACGAAATATGTAGACTTTTTTGAGTTAACGTATATAAAATTCAACATTTTTATGAACACTTTCTTTTTGTGTTGGCTTTGTCTTTCTATTTGATTCAAGATAGAAAAAATTTGTTAGGATTTGGATTAGTTCTGCTTGGTCTTTCGTCCTTCTTCTATTGTGAAATTTGACTTCCTTCATATATTCTTCAATCAACGTACATAGAAATGCAATTTTATTAGACGTACTGCCTTAGAACATATTAATTATGATTACAATACATTTTTGAAACTTTTTCTGTTAAAGATGAGTTTATCTAGTTTACAATTTAGCCTCAGAAATCAATTTCAGACTTGTAACGAAGTGTGTATACTTTTTGAGTTAACATATATAAAATTCAACATTTTTATGAACACTTTCTTTTTGTGTTGGCTTTGTTTTTCTATTTGATACAAGATAGAGAAATTTGTTAAGATTTGGATTAGTTCTGCTTGGTCTTTCGTCCTTCTTCTATTTTGAAATTTGACTTCCTTCATATATTCTTGAATCAAAGTACATAGAAATGCAATTTTTACTAGACGTACTTCCTTAGAGCATATTAATTGTGATTACAATACATTTTTTAAGCTTTTTCTTTTAAAGATGAGTTTATCTAGTTTAAAATTTAGTCTCAGAAATCAATTTCAGACGTGTAACGAAGTGTGTAGACTTTTTGAGTTAACATATATAAAATTCAACATTTTTATGAACACTTTCTTTTTGTGTTGGCTTTGTCTTTCTATTTGATACAAGATAGAGAAATTTGTTAGGATTTGGATTAGTTCTGCTTGGTCTTTCGTCCTTCTTCTATTTTGAAATTTCACTTCCTTCATATATTCTTGAATCAAAGTACATAGAAATGCAATTTTTACTAGACGTACTTCCTTAGAACATATTAATTGTGATTACAATACATTTTTAAAAACTTTTTCTGTTAAAGATGAGTTTATCTAGTTTACAATTTAGTCTCAGAAATCAATTTCAGACGTGTAACGAAGTGTGTAGACTTTTTGAGTTAACATATATAAAATTCAACATTTTTATGAACACTTTCTTTTTGTGTTGGCTTTGTCTTTCTATTTGATTCAAGATAGAAAAATTTGTGAGGATTTGGATTAGTTCTGCTTGGTCTTTCGTCCTTCTTCTATTGTGAAATTTGACTTCCTTCATATATTCTTGAATCAACGTACATAGAAATACAATTTTTACTAGACGTATTGCCTTAGAACATATTAATTATGATTACAATACATTTTTCAAACTTTTTATGTTAAAGATGAGTTTATCTAGCTTACAATTTAGTCTCAGAAATCAATTTTCGACTAATAACGAAATATGTAGACTTTTTTGAGTTAACGTATATAAAATTCAACATTTTTATGAACACTTTCTTTTTGTGTTGGCTTTGTCTTTCTATTTGATTCAACATAGAAAAATTTGTTAGGATTTGGATTAGTTCTGCTTGGTCTTTCGTCCTTCTTCTATTGTGAAATTTGACTTCCTTCATATATACTTGAATCAACGTACATAGAAATGCAATTTTTACTAGACGTACTTCCTTAGAGCATATTAATTGTGATTACAATACATTTTCTAAGCTTTTTCTTTTAAAGATGAGTTTATCTAGTTTACAATTTAGTCTCAGAAATCAATTTCAGACGTGTAACGAAGTGTGTAGACTTTTTGAGTTAACATATATAAAATTCAACATTTTTATGAACACTTTCTTTTTGTGTTGGCTTTGTATTTGTATTTGATACAAGATAGAGAAATTTGTTAGGATTTGGATTAGTTCTGCTTGGTCTTTCGTCCTTCTTCTATTTTGAAATTTGACTTCCTTCATATATTCTTGAATCAAAGTACATAGAAATGCAATTTTTACTAGACGTACTTCCTTAGAACATATTAATTGTGATTACAATACATTTTTTAAACTTTTTCTGTTAAAGATGAGTTTATCTAGTTTACAATTTAGTCTCAGAAATCAATTTCAGACGTGTAACGAAGTGTGTAGACTTTTTGAGTTAACATTTATAAAATTCAAAAATTTTATGAACACTTTCTTTTTGTGTTGGCTTTATTTTTCTATTTGATACAAGATAGAGAAATTTGTTAGGATTTGGATTAGTTCTGCTTGGTCTTTCGTCCTTCTTCTATTTTGAAATTTGACTTCCTTCATATATTCTTGAATCGAAGTACATAGAAATGCAATTTTTACTAGACGTACTTCCTTAGAGCATATTAATTGTGATTACAATACATTTTTTAAGCTTTTCTTTTAAAGAAGAGTTTATCTAGTTTACAATTTAGTCTCAGAAATCAATTTCAGACGTGTAACGAAGTGTGTAGACTTTTTGAGTTAACATATATAAAATTCAACATTTTTATGAACACTTTCTTTTTGTGTTGGCTTTGTCTTTCTATTTGATACAAGATAGAGAAATTTGTTAGGATTTGGATTAGTTCTGCTTGGTCTTTCGTCCTTCTTCTATTTTGAAATTTGACTTCCTTCATATATTCTTGAATCAAAGTACATAGAAATGCAATTTTTACTAGACGTACTTCCTTAGAACATATTAATTGTGATTACAATACATTTTTTAAACTTTTTCTGTTAAAGATGAGTTTATCTAGTTTACAATTTAGTCTCAGAAATCAATTTCAGACGTGTAACGAAGTGTGTAGACTTTTTGAGTTAACATATATAAAATTCAACATTTTTATGAACACTTTCTTTTTGTGTTGGCTTTGTCTTTCTATTTGATTCAAGATAGAAAAATTTGTGAGGATTTGGATTAGTTCTGCTTGGTCTTTCGTCCTTCTTCTATTGTGAAATTTGACTTCCTTCATATATTCTTGAATCAACGTACATAGAAATACAATTTTTACTAGACGTATTGCCTTAGAACATATTAATTATGATTACAATACATTTTTCAAACTTTTTATGTTAAAGATGAGTTTATCTAGCTTATAATTTAGTCTCAGAAATCAATTTCAGATGTATAACGAAGTGTGTAGACTTTTTTGAGTTAACATATAAAAAATCTAACATTTTTATGAACTCTATTTTTGTGTTGGATTTGTCTTTCAATTTGATTCAAATAGATGAAATTTGTTGGAATTTGGATTAGTTCTGCCTGAGATTTTATCCTTCTTCTATTGTGAAATTTGACTTCCTTCATATTTCTTGGATCAACGTACATAGAAATGCAATTTTTACTAGACATAATTCCTTAAAACATATTATTTGTGATTACAATACATTTTTCAAACTTTTTCTGTTAAAGATGAGTTTATTTAGTTTACAATTTAGTCTCAGAAATAAATTTCAGCTGTATAACGAAGTGTGTAGACTTTTTGAGTTAACGTACATAAAATTCAACATTTTTATGAATTCTTTTTTTTTGTGTTGGCTTTTTCTTTCTATTTGATTCAAGATAGATGAAATTTGGTAGGATTTGGATTAGTTCTGCATGGTCTTTCATCTTTCTTTTATTGTGAAATTTGACTTTCTTCATATTTTCATGAATCAACGTACATAGAAATGCAATTTTTACTAGATGTATTGCCTTAGAACATATTAATTGTAATTAAAATACATTTCTCAAACTTATTCTGTTAAAGATGAGTTTATCTAATTTGCAATTTAGTCTCAGAAATCAATTTCCGACTTATAACGAAATATGTAGACTTTTTTGAGTTAACGTATATAAAATTCAACATTTTTATGAACACTTTCTTTTTGTGTTGGCTTTGTCTTTCTAAATTTGTTAGGATTTGGATTAGTTCTGCTTGGTCTTTCGTCCTTTTTCTATTGTGAAATTTGACTTCCTTCATATTTTCTTGAATCAACGTACATAGAAATGCAATTTTACTAGACGTACTGCCTTAGAACATATTAATTGTGATTACAATACATTTTTGAAACTTTTTCTGGTAAAGATGAGTTTATCTAGTTTACAATTTAGTCTCAGAAATTAATTTCAGACGTGTAACGAAGTGTGTAGACTTTTTGAGTTAACATATATAAAATTCAACATTTTTATGAACACTTTCTTTTTGTGTTGGCTTTGTCTTTCTATTTGATACAAGATAGAGAAATTTGTTAGGATTTGGATTAGTTCTGCTTGGTTTTTCGTCCTTCTTCTATTTTGAAATTTGACTTCCTTCATATATTCTTGAATCAAAATACATAGAAATGCAATTTTTACTAGACGTACTTCCTTAGAACAATTTAATTGTGATTACAATACATTTTTTAAACTTTTTCTGTTAAAGATGAGTTTATCTAGTTTACAATTTAGTCTCAGAAATCAATTTCAGATGTATAGCGAAGTGTGTGGACTTTTTTGAGTTAACATATATAAAATCAACATTTTTATGAACACTTTCTTTTTGTGTTGGCTTTGCATTTCTATTTGATTCAACATAGAAAAATTTGTTAGGATTTGGATTAGTTCTGCTTGGTCTTTCGTCCTTCTTCTATTGTGAAATTTGACTTCCTTCATATATACTTGAATCAACGTACATAGAAATGCAATTTTTACTAGACGTACTTCCTTAGAGCATATTAATTGTGATTACAATACATTTTCTAAGCTTTTTCTTTTAAAGATGAGTTTATCTAGTTTACAATTTAGTCTCAGAAATCAATTTCAGACGTGTAACGAAGTGTGTAGACTTTTTGAGTTAACATATATAAAATTCAACATTTTTATGAACACTTTCTTTTTGTGTTGGCTTTGTATTTGTATTTGATACAAGATAGAGAAATTTGTTAGGATTTGGATTAGTTCTGCTTGGTCTTTCGTCCTTCTTCTATTTTGAAATTTGACTTCCTTCATATATTCTTGAATCAAAGTACATAGAAATGCAATTTTTACTAGACGTACTTCCTTAGAACATATTAATTGTGATTACAATACATTTTTTAAACTTTTTCTGTTAAAGATGAGTTTATCTAGTTTACAATTTAGTCTCAGAAATCAATTTCAGACGTGTAACGAAGTGTGTAGACTTTTTGAGTTAACATTTATAAAATTCAAAAATTTTATGAACACTTTCTTTTTGTGTTGGCTTTATTTTTCTATTTGATACAAGATAGAGAAATTTGTTAGGATTTGGATTAGTTCTGCTTGGTCTTTCGTCCTTCTTCTATTTTGAAATTTGACTTCCTTCATATATTCTTGAATCGAAGTACATAGAAATGCAATTTTTACTAGACGTACTTCCTTAGAGCATATTAATTGTGATTAAAATATATTTTTTAAGCTTTTTCTTTTAAAGATTAGTTTATCTAGTTTACAATTTAGTCTCAAAAATCAATTTCAGACGTGTAACGAAGTGTGTAGACTTTTTGAGTTAACATATATAAAATTCAACATTTTTATGAACACTTTCTTTTTGTGTTGGCTTTGTCTTTCTATTTGATACAAGATAGAGAAATTTGTTAGGATTTGGATTAGTTCTGCTTGGTCTTTCGTCCTTCTTCTATTTTGAAATTTGACTTCCTTCATATATTCTTGAATCAAAGTACATAGAAATGCAATTTTTACTAGACGTACTTCCTTAGAACATATTAATTGTGATTACAGTACATTTTTTAAACTTTTTCTGTTAAAGATGAGTTTATCTAGTTTACAATTTAGTCTCAGAAATCAATTTCAGACGTGTAACGAAGTGTGTAGACTTTTTGAGTTAACATATATAAAATTCAACATTTTTATGAACACTTTCTTTTTGTGTTGGCTTTGTCTTTCTATTTGATTCAAGATAGAAAAATTTGTGAGGATTTGGATTAGTTCTGCTTGGTCTTTCGTCCTTCTTCTATTGTGAAATTTGACTTCCTTCATATATACTTGAATCAACGTACATAGAAATGCAATTTTTACTAGACGTACTGCCTTAGAACATATTAATTGTGATTACAATACATTTTTTAAGCCTTTTCTTTTAAAGATGAGTTTATCTAGTTTAAAATTTAGTCTCAGAAATCAATTTCAGACGTGTAACGAAGTGTGTTGACTTTTTGATTTAACATTTATAAAATTCAAAATTTTTATGAACACTTTCTTTTTGTGTTGGCTTTGTCTTTCTATTTGATACAAGATAGAGAAATTTGTTAGGATTTGGATTAGTTCTGCTTGGTCTTTCGTCCTTCTTCTATTTTGAAATTTGACTTCCTTCATATATTCTTGAATCAAAGTACATAGAAATGCAATTTTTACTAGACGTACTTCCTTAGAATATATTAATTGTGATTACAATACATTTTTAAAAAACTTTTTCTGTTAAAGATGAGTTTATCTAGTTTACAATTTAGTCTGAGAAATCAATTTCAGACGTGTAACGAAGTGTGTAGACTTTTTGAGTTAACATATATAAAATTCAACATTTTTATGAACACTTTATTTTTGTGTTGGCTTTGTTTTTCTATTTGATACAAGATAGAGAAATTTGTTAGGATTTGGATTAGTTCTGCTTGGTCTTTCGTCCTTCTTCTATTTTGAAATTTGACTTCCTTCATATATTCTTGAATCAACGTACATAGAAATACAATTTTTACTAGACGTACTTCCTTAGAACAATTTAATTGTGATTACAATACATTTTTTAAACTTTTTCTGTTAAAGATGAGTTTATCTAGTTTACAATTTAGTCTCAGAAATCAATTTCAGATGTATAGCGAAGTGTGTGGACTTTTTTGAGTTAACATATATAAAATCAACATTTTTATGAACACTTTCTTTTTGTGTTGGCTTTGCATTTCTATTTGATTCAACATAGAAAAATTTGTTAGGATTTGGATTAGTTCTGCTTGGTCTTTCGTCCTTCTTCTATTGTGAAATTTGACTTCCTTCATATATACTTGAATCAACGTACATAGAAATGCAATTTTTACTAGACGTACTTCCTTAGAGCATATTAATTGTGATTACAATACATTTTCTAAGCTTTTTCTTTTAAAGATGAGTTTATCTAGTTTACAATTTAGTCTCAGAAATCAATTTCAGACGTGTAACGAAGTGTGTAGACTTTTTGAGTTAACATATATAAAATTCAACATTTTTATGAACACTTTCTTTTTGTGTTGGCTTTGTATTTGTATTTGATACAAGATAGAGAAATTTGTTAGGATTTGGATTAGTTCTGCTTGGTCTTTCGTCCTTCTTCTATTTTGAAATTTGACTTCCTTCATATATTCTTGAATCAAAGTACATAGAAATGCAATTTTTACTAGACGTACTTCCTTAGAACATATTAATTGTGATTACAATACATTTTTTAAACTTTTTCTGTTAAAGATGAGTTTATCTAGTTTACAATTTAGTCTCAGAAATCAATTTCAGACGTGTAACGAAGTGTGTAGACTTTTTGAGTTAACATTTATAAAATTCAAAAATTTTATGAACACTTTCTTTTTGTGTTGGCTTTATTTTTCTATTTGATACAAGATAGAGAAATTTGTTAGGATTTGGATTAGTTCTGCTTGGTCTTTCGTCCTTCTTCTATTTTGAAATTTGACTTCCTTCATATATTCTTGAATCGAAGTACATAGAAATGCAATTTTTACTAGACGTACTTCCTTAGAGCATATTAATTGTGATTACAATACATTTTTTAAGCTTTTCTTTTAAAGAAGAGTTTATCTAGTTTACAATTTAGTCTCAGAAATCAATTTCAGACGTGTAACGAAGTGTGTAGACTTTTTGAGTTAACATATATAAAATTCAACATTTTTATGAACACTTTCTTTTTGTGTTGGCTTTGTCTTTCTATTTGATACAAGATAGAGAAATTTGTTAGGATTTGGATTAGTTCTGCTTGGTCTTTCGTCCTTCTTCTATTTTGAAATTTGACTTCCTTCATATATTCTTGAATCAAAGTACATAGAAATGCAATTTTTACTAGACGTACTTCCTTAGAACATATTAATTGTGATTACAATACATTTTTTAAGCTTTTTCTTTTAAAGATTAGTTTATCTAGTTTACAATTTAGTCTCAAAAATCAATTTCAGACGTGTAACGAAGTGTGTAGACTTTTTGAGTTAACATATATAAAATTCAACATTTTTATGAACACTTTCTTTTTGTGTTGGCTTTGTCTTTCTATTTGATTCAAGATAGAAAAATTTGTGAGGATTTGGATTAGTTCTGCTTGGTCTTTCGTCCTTCTTCTATTGTGAAATTTGACTTCCTTCATATATTCTTGAATCAAAGTACATAGAAATGCAATTTTTACTAGACGTACTTCCTTAGAACATATTAATTGTGATTACAATACATTTTTCAAACTTTTTCTGTTAAAGATGAGTTTATCTAGTTTACAATTTAGTCTCAGAAATCAATTTTCGACTAATAACGAAATATGTAGACTTTTTTGAGTTAACGTATATAAAATTCAACATTTTTATGAACACTTTCTTTTTGTGTTGGCTTTGTCTTTCTATTTGATTCAAGATAGAAAAAATTTGTTAGGATTTGGATTAGTTCTGCTTGGTCTTTCGTCCTTCTTCTATTGTGAAATTTGACTTCCTTCATATATTCTTCAATCAACGTACATAGAAATGCAATTTTATTAGACGTACTGCCTTAGAACATATTAATTATGATTACAATACATTTTTGAAACTTTTTCTGTTAAAGATGAGTTTATCTAGTTTACAATTTAGCCTCAGAAATCAATTTCAGACTTGTAACGAAGTGTGTATACTTTTTGAGTTAACATATATAAAATTCAACATTTTTATGAACACTTTCTTTTTGTGTTGGCTTTGTTTTTCTATTTGATACAAGATAGAGAAATTTGTTAAGATTTGGATTAGTTCTGCTTGGTCTTTCGTCCTTCTTCTATTTTGAAATTTGACTTCCTTCATATATTCTTGAATCAAAGTACATAGAAATGCAATTTTTACTAGACGTACTTCCTTAGAGCATATTAATTGTGATTACAATACATTTTTTAAGCTTTTTCTTTTAAAGATGAGTTTATCTAGTTTAAAATTTAGTCTCAGAAATCAATTTCAGACGTGTAACGAAGTGTGTAGACTTTTTGAGTTAACATATATAAAATTCAACATTTTTATGAACACTTTCTTTTTGTGTTGGCTTTGTCTTTCTATTTGATACAAGATAGAGAAATTTGTTAGGATTTGGATTAGTTCTGCTTGGTCTTTCGTCCTTCTTCTATTTTGAAATTTCACTTCCTTCATATATTCTTGAATCAAAGTACATAGAAATGCAATTTTTACTAGACGTACTTCCTTAGAACATATTAATTGTGATTACAATACATTTTTAAAAACTTTTTCTGTTAAAGATGAGTTTATCTAGTTTACAATTTAGTCTCAGAAATCAATTTCAGACGTGTAACGAAGTGTGTAGACTTTTTGAGTTAACATATATAAAATTCAACATTTTTATGAACACTTTCTTTTTGTGTTGGCTTTGTCTTTCTATTTGATTCAAGATAGAAAAATTTGTGAGGATTTGGATTAGTTCTGCTTGGTCTTTCGTCCTTCTTCTATTGTGAAATTTGACTTCCTTCATATATTCTTGAATCAACGTACATAGAAATACAATTTTTACTAGACGTATTGCCTTAGAACATATTAATTATGATTACAATACATTTTTCAAACTTTTTATGTTAAAGATGAGTTTATCTAGCTTACAATTTAGTCTCAGAAATCAATTTTCGACTAATAACGAAATATGTAGACTTTTTTGAGTTAACGTATATAAAATTCAACATTTTTATGAACACTTTCTTTTTGTGTTGGCTTTGTCTTTCTATTTGATTCAACATAGAAAAATTTGTTAGGATTTGGATTAGTTCTGCTTGGTCTTTCGTCCTTCTTCTATTGTGAAATTTGACTTCCTTCATATATACTTGAATCAACGTACATAGAAATGCAATTTTTACTAGACGTACTTCCTTAGAGCATATTAATTGTGATTACAATACATTTTCTAAGCTTTTTCTTTTAAAGATGAGTTTATCTAGTTTACAATTTAGTCTCAGAAATCAATTTCAGACGTGTAACGAAGTGTGTAGACTTTTTGAGTTAACATATATAAAATTCAACATTTTTATGAACACTTTCTTTTTGTGTTGGCTTTGTATTTGTATTTGATACAAGATAGAGAAATTTGTTAGGATTTGGATTAGTTCTGCTTGGTCTTTCGTCCTTCTTCTATTTTGAAATTTGACTTCCTTCATATATTCTTGAATCAAAGTACATAGAAATGCAATTTTTACTAGACGTACTTCCTTAGAACATATTAATTGTGATTACAATACATTTTTTAAACTTTTTCTGTTAAAGATGAGTTTATCTAGTTTACAATTTAGTCTCAGAAATCAATTTCAGACGTGTAACGAAGTGTGTAGACTTTTTGAGTTAACATTTATAAAATTCAAAAATTTTATGAACACTTTCTTTTTGTGTTGGCTTTATTTTTCTATTTGATACAAGATAGAGAAATTTGTTAGGATTTGGATTAGTTCTGCTTGGTCTTTCGTCCTTCTTCTATTTTGAAATTTGACTTCCTTCATATATTCTTGAATCGAAGTACATAGAAATGCAATTTTTACTAGACGTACTTCCTTAGAGCATATTAATTGTGATTACAATACATTTTTTAAGCTTTTCTTTTAAAGAAGAGTTTATCTAGTTTACAATTTAGTCTCAGAAATCAATTTCAGACGTGTAACGAAGTGTGTAGACTTTTTGAGTTAACATATATAAAATTCAACATTTTTATGAACACTTTCTTTTTGTGTTGGCTTTGTCTTTCTATTTGATACAAGATAGAGAAATTTGTTAGGATTTGGATTAGTTCTGCTTGGTCTTTCGTCCTTCTTCTATTTTGAAATTTGACTTCCTTCATATATTCTTGAATCAAAGTACATAGAAATGCAATTTTTACTAGACGTACTTCCTTAGAACATATTAATTGTGATTACAATACATTTTTTAAACTTTTTCTGTTAAAGATGAGTTTATCTAGTTTACAATTTAGTCTCAGAAATCAATTTCAGACGTGTAACGAAGTGTGTAGACTTTTTGAGTTAACATATATAAAATTCAACATTTTTATGAACACTTTCTTTTTGTGTTGGCTTTGTCTTTCTATTTGATTCAAGATAGAAAAATTTGTGAGGATTTGGATTAGTTCTGCTTGGTCTTTCGTCCTTCTTCTATTGTGAAATTTGACTTCCTTCATATATACTTGAATCAACGTACATAGAAATGCAATTTTTACTAGACGTACTGCCTTAGAACATATTAATTGTGATTACAATACATTTTTTAAGCCTTTTCTTTTAAAGATGAGTTTATCTAGTTTAAAATTTAGTCTCAGAAATCAATTTCAGACGTGTAACGAAGTGTGTTGACTTTTGATTTAACATTTATAAAATTCAAAATTTTTATGAACACTTTCTTTTTGTGTTGGCTTTGTCTTTCTATTTGATACAAGATAGAGAAATTTGTTAGGATTTGGATTAGTTCTGCTTGGTCTTTCGTCCTTCTTCTATTTTGAAATTTGACTTCCTTCATATATTCTTGAATCAAAGTACATAGAAATGCAATTTTTACTAGACGTACTTCCTTAGAATATATTAATTGTGATTACAATACATTTTTAAAAAACTTTTTCTGTTAAAGATGAGTTTATCTAGTTTACAATTTAGTCTGAGAAATCAATTTCAGACGTGTAACGAAGTGTGTAGACTTTTTGAGTTAACATATATAAAATTCAACATTTTTATGAACACTTTATTTTTGTGTTGGCTTTGTTTTTCTATTTGATACAAGATAGAGAAATTTGTTAGGATTTGGATTAGTTCTGCTTGGTCTTTCGTCCTTCTTCTATTTTGAAATTTGACTTCCTTCATATATTCTTGAATCAACGTACATAGAAATACAATTTTTACTAGACGTACTTCCTTAGAACAATTTAATTGTGATTACAATACATTTTTTAAACTTTTTCTGTTAAAGATGAGTTTATCTAGTTTACAATTTAGTCTCAGAAATCAATTTCAGATGTATAGCGAAGTGTGTGGACTTTTTTGAGTTAACATATATAAAATCAACATTTTTATGAACACTTTCTTTTTGTGTTGGCTTTGTCTTTCTATTTGATTCAAGATAGAAAAATTTGTGAGGATTTGGATTAGTTCTGCTTGGTCTTTCGTCCTTCTTCTATTGTGAAATTTGACTTCCTTCATATATTCTTGAATCAACGTACATAGAAATACAATTTTTACTAGACGTATTGCCTTAGAACATATTAATTATGATTACAATACATTTTTCAAACTTTTTATGTTAAAGATGAGTTTATCTAGCTTACAATTTAGTCTCAGAAATCAATTTTCGACTAATAACGAAATATGTAGACTTTTTTGAGTTAACGTATATAAAATTCAACATTTTTATGAACACTTTCTTTTTGTGTTGGCTTTGTCTTTCTATTTGATTCAACATAGAAAAATTTGTTAGGATTTGGATTAGTTCTGCTTGGTCTTTCGTCCTTCTTCTATTGTGAAATTTGACTTCCTTCATATATACTTGAATCAACGTACATAGAAATGCAATTTTTACTAGACGTACTTCCTTAGAGCATATTAATTGTGATTACAATACATTTTCTAAGCTTTTTCTTTTAAAGATGAGTTTATCTAGTTTACAATTTAGTCTCAGAAATCAATTTCAGACGTGTAACGAAGTGTGTAGACTTTTTGAGTTAACATATATAAAATTCAACATTTTTATGAACACTTTCTTTTTGTGTTGGCTTTGTATTTGTATTTGATACAAGATAGAGAAATTTGTTAGGATTTGGATTAGTTCTGCTTGGTCTTTCGTCCTTCTTCTATTTTGAAATTTGACTTCCTTCATATATTCTTGAATCAAAGTACATAGAAATGCAATTTTTACTAGACGTACTTCCTTAGAACATATTAATTGTGATTACAATACATTTTTTAAACTTTTTCTGTTAAAGATGAGTTTATCTAGTTTACAATTTAGTCTCAGAAATCAATTTCAGACGTGTAACGAAGTGTGTAGACTTTTTGAGTTAACATTTATAAAATTCAAAAATTTTATGAACACTTTCTTTTTGTGTTGGCTTTATTTTTCTATTTGATACAAGATAGAGAAATTTGTTAGGATTTGGATTAGTTCTGCTTGGTCTTTCGTCCTTCTTCTATTTTGAAATTTGACTTCCTTCATATATTCTTGAATCGAAGTACATAGAAATGCAATTTTTACTAGACGTACTTCCTTAGAGCATATTAATTGTGATTACAATACATTTTTTAAGCTTTTCTTTTAAAGAAGAGTTTATCTAGTTTACAATTTAGTCTCAGAAATCAATTTCAGACGTGTAACGAAGTGTGTAGACTTTTTGAGTTAACATATATAAAATTCAACATTTTTATGAACACTTTCTTTTTGTGTTGGCTTTGTCTTTCTATTTGATACAAGATAGAGAAATTTGTTAGGATTTGGATTAGTTCTGCTTGGTCTTTCGTCCTTCTTCTATTTTGAAATTTGACTTCCTTCATATATTCTTGAATCAAAGTACATAGAAATGCAATTTTTACTAGACGTACTTCCTTAGAACATATTAATTGTGATTACAATACATTTTTTAAACTTTTTCTGTTAAAGATGAGTTTATCTAGTTTACAATTTAGTCTCAGAAATCAATTTCAGACGTGTAACGAAGTGTGTAGACTTTTTGAGTTAACATATATAAAATTCAACATTTTTATGAACACTTTCTTTTTGTGTTGGCTTTGTCTTTCTATTTGATTCAAGATAGAAAAATTTGTGAGGATTTGGATTAGTTCTGCTTGGTCTTTCGTCCTTCTTCTATTGTGAAATTTGACTTCCTTCATATATACTTGAATCAACGTACATAGAAATGCAATTTTTACTAGACGTACTGCCTTAGAACATATTAATTGTGATTACAATACATTTTTTAAGCCTTTTCTTTTAAAGATGAGTTTATCTAGTTTAAAATTTAGTCTCAGAAATCAATTTCAGACGTGTAACGAAGTGTGTTGACTTTTGATTTAACATTTATAAAATTCAAAATTTTTATGAACACTTTCTTTTTGTGTTGGCTTTGTCTTTCTATTTGATACAAGATAGAGAAATTTGTTAGGATTTGGATTAGTTCTGCTTGGTCTTTCGTCCTTCTTCTATTTTGAAATTTGACTTCCTTCATATATTCTTGAATCAAAGTACATAGAAATGCAATTTTTACTAGACGTACTTCCTTAGAATATATTAATTGTGATTACAATACATTTTTAAAAAACTTTTTCTGTTAAAGATGAGTTTATCTAGTTTACAATTTAGTCTGAGAAATCAATTTCAGACGTGTAACGAAGTGTGTAGACTTTTTGAGTTAACATATATAAAATTCAACATTTTTATGAACACTTTATTTTTGTGTTGGCTTTGTTTTTCTATTTGATACAAGATAGAGAAATTTGTTAGGATTTGGATTAGTTCTGCTTGGTCTTTCGTCCTTCTTCTATTTTGAAATTTGACTTCCTTCATATATTCTTGAATCAACGTACATAGAAATACAATTTTTACTAGACGTACTTCCTTAGAACAATTTAATTGTGATTACAATACATTTTTTAAACTTTTTCTGTTAAAGATGAGTTTATCTAGTTTACAATTTAGTCTCAGAAATCAATTTCAGATGTATAGCGAAGTGTGTGGACTTTTTTGAGTTAACATATATAAAATCAACATTTTTATGAACACTTTCTTTTTGTGTTGGCTTTGTCTTTCTATTTGATTCAAGATAGAAAAATTTGTGAGGATTTGGATTAGTTCTGCTTGGTCTTTCGTCCTTCTTCTATTGTGAAATTTGACTTCCTTCATATATTCTTGAATCAACGTACATAGAAATACAATTTTTACTAGACGTATTGCCTTAGAACATATTAATTATGATTACAATACATTTTTCAAACTTTTTATGTTAAAGATGAGTTTATCTAGCTTACAATTTAGTCTCAGAAATCAATTTTCGACTAATAACGAAATATGTAGACTTTTTTGAGTTAACGTATATAAAATTCAACATTTTTATGAACACTTTCTTTTTGTGTTGGCTTTGTCTTTCTATTTGATTCAACATAGAAAAATTTGTTAGGATTTGGATTAGTTCTGCTTGGTCTTTCGTCCTTCTTCTATTGTGAAATTTGACTTCCTTCATATATACTTGAATCAACGTACATAGAAATGCAATTTTTACTAGACGTACTTCCTTAGAGCATATTAATTGTGATTACAATACATTTTCTAAGCTTTTTCTTTTAAAGATGAGTTTATCTAGTTTACAATTTAGTCTCAGAAATCAATTTCAGACGTGTAACGAAGTGTGTAGACTTTTTGAGTTAACATATATAAAATTCAACATTTTTATGAACACTTTCTTTTTGTGTTGGCTTTGTATTTGTATTTGATACAAGATAGAGAAATTTGTTAGGATTTGGATTAGTTCTGCTTGGTCTTTCGTCCTTCTTCTATTTTGAAATTTGACTTCCTTCATATATTCTTGAATCAAAGTACATAGAAATGCAATTTTTACTAGACGTACTTCCTTAGAACATATTAATTGTGATTACAATACATTTTTTAAACTTTTTCTGTTAAAGATGAGTTTATCTAGTTTACAATTTAGTCTCAGAAATCAATTTCAGACGTGTAACGAAGTGTGTAGACTTTTTGAGTTAACATTTATAAAATTCAAAAATTTTATGAACACTTTCTTTTTGTGTTGGCTTTATTTTTCTATTTGATACAAGATAGAGAAATTTGTTAGGATTTGGATTAGTTCTGCTTGGTCTTTCGTCCTTCTTCTATTTTGAAATTTGACTTCCTTCATATATTCTTGAATCGAAGTACATAGAAATGCAATTTTTACTAGACGTACTTCCTTAGAGCATATTAATTGTGATTACAATACATTTTTTAAGCTTTTCTTTTAAAGAAGAGTTTATCTAGTTTACAATTTAGTCTCAGAAATCAATTTCAGACGTGTAACGAAGTGTGTAGACTTTTTGAGTTAACATATATAAAATTCAACATTTTTATGAACACTTTCTTTTTGTGTTGGCTTTGTCTTTCTATTTGATACAAGATAGAGAAATTTGTTAGGATTTGGATTAGTTCTGCTTGGTCTTTCGTCCTTCTTCTATTTTGAAATTTGACTTCCTTCATATATTCTTGAATCAACGTACATAGAAATGCAATTTTTACTAGACGTACTTCCTTAGAACATATTAATTGTGATTACAATACATTTTTTAAACTTTTTCTGTTAAAGATGAGTTTATCTAGTTTACAATTTAGTCTCAGAAATCAATTTCAGACGTGCAACGAAGTGTGTAGACTTTTTGAGTTAACATATATAAAATTCAACATTTTTATGAACACTTTCTTTTTGTGTTGGCTTTGTCTTTCTATTTGATTCAAGATAGAAAAATTTGTGAGGATTTGGATTAGTTCTGCTTGGTCTTTCGTCCTTCTTCTATTGTGAAATTTGACTTCCTTCATATATACTTGAATCAACGTACATAGAAATGCAATTTTTACTAGACGTACTGCCTTAGAACATATTAATTGTGATTACAATACATTTTTCAAACTTTTTATGTTAAATATGAGTTTATCTAGTTTACAATTTAGTCTCAGAAATCAATTTCAGATGTATAACGAAGTGTGTAGACTTTTTGAGTTAACATATATAAAATTCAACATTTTTATGAACACTTTCTTTTTGTGTTGCCTTGTTCTTTCTATTTGATTCAAGATAGAAAAATTTGTTAGGATTTGGATTAGTTCTGCTTGGTCTTTCGTCCTTCTTCTATTGTGAAATTTGACTTCCTTCATATATTCTTGAATCAACGTACATAGAAATGCAATTATTACTAGACGTACTGCTTTTTTTTGCTAAGTCCAATAGGTTATTAAAGCAAAAAACGTAATTACAAGAATTACAAGGTAGGCTCAAAGGCCTCCCACCCCCTAAACCAAAAGGGTAAAAAATAACAAAAAAGAACCTTATGAATCTCTTAAAAATAACTAAAAAAGAAAAGAGAAGTTATCTACGTCTCATTCTTCTTCTTTGGTTGCCGACTTTGCACACTTTACCCTTGGATAAAATGGTGTCCAAGTCTTCAATTTCTTCATAATATTCTCCCTCTTCATCTTTATTCGAAGCATAATTACCAGGGACAAACTTGATTGGAGTTTGAGTAACCGTAGAATCATCCAAAATATTCCCTTCAAAATTCGCTCTTCCTTCCAACATCGCATGAGCTAGGAGAGAAACCTTCCTTTGAGATTTTAGAGTATCCAAACGAGCCCGGAATGCTCCTTATGAACCTCTTCATCTTTACTAGACGTACTGCCTTAGAACATATTAATTGTGATTACAATACATGTTTCAAACTTTTTATGTTAAAGATGAGTTTATCTAGTTTACAATTTAGTCTCATAAATCAATTTCAGATGTATAACGAAGTGTGTAGACTTTTTAAGTTAACATATATTAAATTCAACATTTTTATGAACACTTTCTTTTTGTGTTGGCTTTGTCTTTCTATTTGATTCAAGATAGAGAAATTTGTTAGTATTTGGATTAGTTCTGCTTGGTCTTTCGTCCTTCTTCTATTGTGAAATTTGACTTCCCTGATATAATCTTGAATCAACGTACATAGAAATGCAATTTTTACTAGACGTACTGCCTTAGAACATATTAATTGTGATTACAATACATTTTTCAAACTTTTTATTTTAAATATGAGTTTATCTAGTTTACAATTTAGTCTCAGAAATCAATTTCAGATGTATAATGAAGTGTGTAGACTTTTTGAGTAAACATATATAAAATTCAACATTTTTATGAACACTTTCTTTTTGTGTTGGCTTTGTCTTTCTATTTGATACAAGATAGAAAAATTTGTTAGGATTTGGATTAGTTCTGCTTGGTCTTTCGTCCTTCTTCTATTGTGAAATTTTTACTACATATATTCTTGAATCAACGTACATAGAAATGCAATTTTTACTAGACGTACTTCCTTAGAACATATTGATTATGATAACAACTACATTTTTCAAACTTTTTCTGTTCAAAATGAGTTTATCTAGTTTACAATTTACTCTCAGAAATCAACTTCTGACTTATAACGAAGAGTGTAGACTTTTTTGACTTAACGTATAAAAAATCTAACATTTTAATGAACTCTTTATTTTTGTATTGGATTTGTATTTCAATTATATTCAAATAGATGAAATTTATTGGAATTTGGATTAGTTCTGCCTGGGATTTTATCCTTCTTCTATTGTGAAATTTGACTTCCTTCATATTTTCTTGAATGAACGTACATAGAAATGCAATTTTTACTAGACGTAATTCCTTAAAACATATTATTTGTGATTACAATACATTTTTCAAACCTTTTCTGTTAAAGATGAGCTTATCTAGTTTACAATTTAGTCTCACAAATCAATTTCAGCTGTATAACGAAGTGTGTAGAATTTTTTGAGTTAACGTACATAAAATTCAACATTTTTATGAATTCTTTCTTTTAGTGTTGGCTTTGTATTTCTATTTGATTCAAGATAGATGAAATTTGTTAGGATTTGGATTAGTTCTTCTTGGTCTTTTATCCTTCTTCTATTGTGAAATTTGACTTCCTTCATATTTTCTTGAATTAACGTACATAGAAATTCAATTTTTACTAGACGTAATGCCTTAGAAAATATTATTTGTGATTACAATACATTTTTCAAACATTTTCTATTAAAGATGAGTTTATCTAGTTTACAATTTATTCTCAGAAATCAATTTCAGATGCATAACGTAGTCTGTAGACTTTTGTGAGTTAACATATAAAAAATCTAACATTTTTATGAACTCTTTATTTTTGTGTTGGATTTGTCTTTCAATATGATTCAAATAGATTAAATTTGTTGGAATTTGGATCAGTTCTGCCTGGGATTCTATCCTTATTCTATTGTGAAATTTGAATTCCTTCATATTTTCTTGAATCAACGTACATAGAAATGCAATTTTTACTAGACGTAATTCCTTAAAACATATTATTTGTGATTACAATACATTTTTCAAACTTTTTCTGTTAAAGATGAGCTTATCTAGTTTACAATTTAGTCTCACAAATCAATTTCAGCTGTATAACGAAGTGTGTAGACTTTTTTGAGTTAACGTACATAAAATTCAACATTTTTATGAATTCTTTCTTTTTGTGTTGGCTTTGTCTTTCTATTTGATTCAAGATTGATGAAATTTGTTAGGATTTGGATTAGTTATTCTTGGTCTTTTATCCTTCTTCTATTGTGAAATTTGACTTCCTTCATATTTTCTTGAATTAGCGTACATAGAAATGCAATTTTTACTAGACGTACTGCCTTAGAACATATTATTTGTGATTACAATATATTTTTCAAACTTTTTCTGTTAAAGATGAGTTTATCTAGTATACAATTTAGTCTCAGAAATCAATTTCAGCTGTATAACGAAGTGTGTAGACTTTTTTGAGTTAACGTAGATAAAATTCAACATTTTAATGAATTTTTTCTTTTTGTGTTGGCTTTGTCTTTCTATTTGATTCAAGATAGATGAAATTTGTTAGGATTTGGATTCTTGGTCTTTTATCCTTCTTCTATTGTGAAATTTGACTTCCTTCATATTTTCTTGAATTAACGTACATAGAAATGCACTTTTCACTAGACGTTATGCCTTAGAACATATTATTTGTGATTACGATATATTTTTCAAACTTTTTCTGTTAAAGATGAGTTTATCCAGTTTACAATATAGTCTCAGAAATCAATTTCAGATGTATAACGAAGTGTGTAGACTTTTTAGAGTTAACGTACATAAAATTCAACATTTTTATGAACTCTTTCTTTTTGTGTTGGCTTTGTCTTTCTATTTGATTCAAGATAGATGAAATTTGTTAGGATTTGGATTAGTTCTTCTTTGTCTTTCATCCTTTTTCTATTGTGAAATTTGACTTCCTTCATATTTTCTTGAATCAACGTACATAGAAATGCAATTTTTACTAGACGTACTGCCTTAGAACATATTATTTGTGATTACAATATATTTTTCAAACTTTTTCTGTTAAAGATGAGTTTATCTAGTTTACAATTTTGTCTCAGAAATCAATTTCTGCTGTATAACGAAGTGTGTAGACTTTTTTGAGTTAACGTAGATAAAATTCAACATTTTAATGAATTCTTTCTTTTTGTGTTGGCTTTGTCTTTCTATTTGATTCAAGATAGATGAATTTTTTTAGGATTTGGATTAGTTCTTCTTGGTCTTTTATCCTTCTTCTATTGTGAAATTTGACTTCCTTCATATTTTCTTGAATTAACATACATAGAAATGCAATTTTTACTAAACATAATGCCTTAGAACATCTTATTTGTGATAACAATACATTTTTCAAACTTATTCTGTTAAAGATGAGTTTATCCAGTTTACAATATAGTCTCAGAAATCAATTTCAGATGTATAACGAAGTGTGTACACTTTTTTGAGTTAACGTACATAAAATTCAACATTTTTATGAACTCTTTCTTTTTGTGTTGGCTTTGTCTTTCTATTTGATTCAAGATAGATGAAATTTGTTAGGATTTGGATTAGTTCTTCTTTGTCTTTCATCCTTCTTCAATTGTGAAATTTGACTTCCTTCATATTTTCTTGAATCAACGTACATAGAAATGCAATTTTTACTAGACGTACTGCCTTAGAACATAAAAATTGTGATTTCAATATATTTTTCAAATTTTTTCTGTTAAAGATGAGTTTATCTAGTTTACAATTTAGTCTCAGAAATCAATTTCAGACGTGTAACGAAGTGTGTAGACTTTTTGAGTTAACATATATAAAATTCAACATTTTTATGAACACTTTCTTTTTGTGTTGGCTTTGTCTTTCTATTTGATTCAAGATAGAAAAATTTGTGAGGATTTGGATTAGTTCTGCTTGGTATTTCGTCCTTATTCTATTGTGAAATTTGACTTCCTTCATATATTCTTGAATTAACGTACATAGAAATGCAATTTTTACTAGACGTACTGCCTTAGAACATATTAATTTCGATTACAATACATTTTTCAAACTTTTTATTTTAAATATGAGTTTATCTAGTTTACAATTTAGTCTCAGAAATCAATTTCAGATGTATAACGAAGTGTGTAGACTTTTTGAGTAAACATATATAAAATTCAACATTTTTATGAACACTTTCTTTTTGTGTTGGCTTTGTCTTTCTATTTGATACAAGATAGAAAAATTTGTTAGGATTTGGATTAGTTCTGCTTGGTCTTTCGTCCTCCTTCTATTGTGAAATTTTTACTACATATATTCTTAAATCAATGTACATAGAAATGCAATTTTTACTAGACGTACTGCCTTAGAACATATTGATTATGATAACAACTACATTTTTCAAACTTTTTCTGTTCAAAATGAGTTTATCTAGTTTACAATTTAGTCTCAGAAATCAAATTCTGACTTATAACGAAGAGTGTAAACTTTTTTGACTTAACTTATAAAAAATCTAACATTTTAATGAACTCTTTATTTTTGTATTGGATTTGTATTTCAATTATATTCAAATAGATGAAATTTGTTGGAATTTGGATTAGTTCTGCCTGGGATTTTATCCTTCTTCTATTGTGAAATTTGACTTCCTTCATATTTTCTTGAATCAACGTACATAGAAATGCAATTTTTACTAGACGTAATTCCTTAAAACATATTATTTGTGATTACAATACATTTTTCAAACTTTTTCTGTTAAAGATGAGCTTATCTAGTTTACAATTTAGTCTCACAAATCAATTTCAGCTGTATAACGAAGTGTGTAGACTTTTTTGAGTTAACGTACATAAAATTCAACATTTTTATGAATTCTTTCTTTTTGTGTTGGCTTTGTCTTTCTAATTGATTCAAGATAGATGAAATTTGTTAGGATTTGGATTAGTTCTTCTTGGTCTTTTATCCTTCTTCTATTGTGAAATTTGACTTCCTTCATATTTTCTTGAATTAACGTACATAGAAATGAAATTTTTACTAGACGTAATGCCTTAGAAAATATTATTTGTGATTACAATACATTTTTCAAACTTTTTCTATTAAAGATGAGTTTATCTAGTTTACAATTTATTCTCAGAAATCAATTTCAGATGTATAACGAAGTGTGTAGACTTTTGTGAGTTAACATATAAAAAATCTAACATTTTTATGAACTCTTTATTTTTGTGTTGGATTTGTCTTTCAATTTGATTCAAATAGATGAAATTTGTTGGAATTTGGATCAGTTCTGCCTGGGATTTTATCCTTCTTCTATTGTTAAATTTGAATTCCTTCATATTTTCTTGAATCAACATACATAGAAATGCAATTTTTACTAGACGTAATTCCTTAAAACATATTATTTGTGATTACAATACATTTTTCAAACTTTTTCTGTTAAAGATGAGCTTATCTAGTTTACAATTTAGTCTCACAAATCAATTTCAGCTGTATAACGAAGTGTGTAGACTTTTTTGAGTTAACGTACATAAAAATCAACATTTTTATGAATTCTTTCTTTTTGTGTTGGCTTTGTCTTTCTATTTGATTCAAGATAGATGAAATTTGTTAGGATTTGGATTAGTGATTCTTGGTCTTTTATCCTTCTTCTATTGTGAAATTTGACTTCCTTCATATTTTCTTGAATTAACGTACATAGAAATGCAATTTTTACTAGACGTAATGCCTTAGAAAATATTATTTGTGATTACAATACATTTTTCAAACTTTTTCTATTAAAGATAAGTTTATCTAGTTTACAATTTATTCTCAGAAATCAATTTCAGATGTATAGCAAAGTGTGTAGACTTTTTTGAGTTAACATATAAAATTCAACATTGTTATGAACACTTTCTTTTTGTGTTGGCTTTGTGTTTCTATTTGATTCAAGATAGAAAAATTTGTTAGGAGTTGGATTAGTTCTGCTTGGTCTTTCTTCCTTCTTCTATTGTGAAATTTGACTTCCTTCATATATTCTTGAATCAACGTACATAGAAATGCAATTTTTACTAAACGTACTGCCTTAGAACATATTATTTGTGATTACAATATATTTTTCAAACTTTTTCTGTTAAAGATGAGTTTATCTAGTATACAATTTAGTCTCAGAAATCAATTTCATCTGTATAACGAAGTGTGTAGACTTTTTTGAGTTAACGTAGATAAAATTCAACATTTTAATGAATTCTTTCTTTTTGTGTTGGCTTTGTCTTTCTATTTGATTCAAGATAGATGAAATTTGTTAGTATTTGGATTCTTGGTCTTTTATCCTTCTTCTATTGTGAAATTTGACTTCCTTCATATTTTCTTGAATTAACGTACACAAAAATGCACTTTTCACTAGACGTAATGCCTTAGAACATATTCTTTGTGATTACAATACATTTTTCAAACTTATTCTGTTAAAGATGAGTTTATCCAGTTTACAATATAGTCTCAGAAATCAATTTCAGATGTATAACGAAGTGTGTAGACTTTTTAGAGTTAACGTACATGAAATTCAACATTTTTATGAACTCTTTCTTTTTGTGTTGGCTTTGTCTTTCTATTTGATTCAAGATAGATGAAATTTGTTAGGATTTGGATTAGTTCTTCTTTGTCTTTCATCCTTCTTCTATTGTGAAATTTGACTTCCTTCATATTTTCTTGAATTAACGTACATAGAAATGCAATTTTTACTAGACGTAATGCCTTAGAAAATATTATTTGTGATTACAATACATTTTTCAAACTTTTTCTATTAAAGATGAGTTTATCTAGTTTACAATTTATTCTCAGAAATCAATTTCAGATGTATAACGAAGTGTGTAGACTTTTGTGAGTTAACATATAAAAAATCTAACATTTTTATGAACTCTTTATTTTTGTGTTGGGTTTGTCTTTCAATTTGATTCAAATAGATGAAATTTGTTGGAATTTGGATCAGTTCTGCCTGGGATTTTATCCTTCTTCTATTGTTAAATTTGACTTCCTTCATATTTTCTTGAATCAACGTACATAGAAATGCAATTTTTACTAGACGTAATTCCTTAAAACATATTATTTGTGATTACAATACATTTTTCAAACTTTTTATGTTAAAGATGAGCTTATCTAGTTTACAATTTAGTCTCACAAATCAATTTCAGATGTATAACGAAGTGTGTAGACTTTTGTGAGTTAACGTACATAAAATTCAACATTTTTATGAATTCTTTCTTTTTGTGTTGGCTTTGTCGTTCTATTTGATTCAAGATAGATGAAATTTGTTAGGATTTGGATTAGTTCTTCTTGGTCTTTTATCCTTCTTCTATTGTGAAATTGACTTCCTTCATATTTTCTTGAATTAACGTACATAGAAATGCAATTTTTACTAGACGTACTGCCTTAGAACATATTAATTATGATTACAATACATTTTTCAAACTTTTTATGTTAAAGATGAGTTTATCTAGTTTACAATTTAGTCTCAGAAATCAATTTCAGATGTATAGCAAAGTGTGTAGACTTTTTTGAGTTAACATATAAAAAATCTAACATTTTTATCAACTCTTTATTTTTGTGTTGGATTTGTCTTTCAATTTGATTCAAGATATATGAAATTTGTTAGGATTTGGATTAGTTCTTCTTGGTCTTTTATCCTTCTTCTATTGTGAAATTTGACTTCCTTCATATTTTCTTGAATCAACGTACATAGAAATGCAATTTTTACTAGATGTACTGCATTAGAACATATTATTTGTGATTACAATATATTTTTCAAACTTTTTCTGTTAAAGATGAGTTTATCTAGTTTACAATTTAGTCTCAGAAATCAATTTCAGCTGTATAACGAAGTGTGTAGACTTTTTTGAGTTAACGTAGATAAAATTAGACATTTTAATGAATTCTTTCTTTTTGTGTTGGCTTTGTCTTTCAAGATAGATGAAATTTGTTAGGATTTGGATTCTTGGTCTTTTATCCTTCTTCTATTGTGAAATTTGACTTCCTTCATATTTTCTTGAATTAACGTACATAGAAATGCACTTTTCACTAGACGTAATGCCTTAGAACATATTATTTGTGATTACAATACATTTTTCAAACTCATTCTGTTAAAGATGAGTTTATCCAGTTTACAATATAGTCTCAGAAATCAATTTCAGATGTATAACGAAGTGTGTAGACTTTTTAGAGTTAACGTACATAAAATTCAACATTTTTATGAGCTATTTCTTTTTGTGTTGGCTTTGTCTTTCTATTTGATTCAAGATAGATGAAATTTGTTAGGATTTGGATTAGTTCTTCTTTGTCTTTCATCCTTCGTCTATTGTGAAATTTGACTTCCTTCATATTTCCTTGAATCAACGTACATAGAAATGCAATTTTTACTAGACGTACTGCCTTAGAACATATTATTTGTGATTACAATATATTTTTCAAACTTTTTCTGTTAAAGATGAGTTTATCTAGTTTACAATTTAGTCTCAGAAATCAATTTCTGCTGTATAACGAAGTGTGTAGACTTTTTTGAGTTAACGTAGATAAAATTCAACATTTTAATGAATTCTTTCTTTTTGTGTTGGCTTTGTCTTTCTATTTGATTCAAGATAGATGAAATTTGTTAGGATTTGGATTAGTTCTTCTTGGTCTTTTATCCTTCTTCTATTGTGAAATTTGACTTCCTTCATATTTTCTTGAATTAACATACATAGAAATGCAATTTTTACTAGACATAATGCCTTAGAACATCTTATTTGTGATTACAATACATTTTTCAAACTTATTCTGTTAAAGATGAGTTTATCCAGTTTACAATATAGTCTCAGAAATCAATTTCATATGTATAACGAAGTGTGTACACTTTTTTGAGTTAACGTACATAAAATCCAACATTTTTATGAACTCTTTCTTTTTGTGTTGGCTTTGTCTTTCTATTTGATTCAAGATAGATGAAATTTGTTAGGATTTGGATTAGTTCTTCTTTGTCTTTCATCCTTCTTCAATTGTGAAATTTGACTTCCTTCATATTTTCTTGAATCAACGTACATAGAAATGCAATTTTTACTAGACGTACTGCCTTAGAACATAAAAATTGTGATTTCAATATATTTTTCAAATTTTTTCTGTTAAAGATGAGTTTATCTAGTTTACAATTTAGTCTCAGAAATCAATTTCAGACGTGTAACGAAGTGTGTAGACTTTTTGAGTTAACATATATAAAATTCAACATTTTTATGAACACTTTCTTTTTGTGTTGGCTTTGTCTTTCTATTTGATTCAAGATAGAAAATTTTGTTAGGATTTGGATTAGTTCTGCTTGGTATTTCGTCCTTATTCTATTGTGAAATTTGACTTCCTTCATATATTCTTGAATTAACGTACATAGAAATGCAATTTTTACTAGACGTACTGCCTTAGAACATATTAATTTCGATTACAATACATTTTTCAAACTTTTTATTTTAAATATGAGTTTATCTAGTTTACAATTTAGTCTCAGAAATCAATTTCAGATGTATAACGAAGTGTGTAGACTTTTTGAGTAAACATATATAAAATTCAACATTTTTATGAACACTTTCTTTTTGTGTTGGCTTTGTCTTTCTATTTGATACAAGATAGAAAAATTTGTTAGGATTTGGATTAGTTCTGCTTGGTCTTTCGTCCTCCTTCTATTGTGAAATTTTTACTACATATATTCTTAAATCAATGTACATAGAAATGCAATTTTTACTAGACGTACTGCCTTAGAACATATTGATTATGATAACAACTACATTTTTCAAACTTTTTCTGTTCAAAATGAGTTTATCTAGTTTACAATTTAGTCTCAGAAATCAACTTCTGACTTATAACGAAGAGTGTAGACTTTTTTGACTTAACGTATAAAAAATCTAACATTTTTATGAACTCTTTATTTTTGTATTGGATTTGTCTTTCAATTATATTCAAATAGATGAAATTTGTTGGAATTTGGATTAGTTCTGCCTGGGAATTTATCCTTCTTCTATTGTGAAATTCGACTTCCTTCATATTTTCTTGAATCAACGTACATAGAAATGCAATTTTTAATAGACGTAATTCCTTAAAACATATTATTTGTGATTACAATACATTTTTCAAACTTTTTCTGTTAAAGATGAGCTTATCTAGTTTACAATTTAGTCTCACAAATCAATTTCAGATGTATAACGAAGTGTGTAGACTTTTGTGAGTTAACGTACATAAAATTCAACATTTTTATGAATTCTTTCTTTTTGTGTTGGCTTTGTCGTTCTATTTGATTCAAGATAAATGAAATTTGTTAGGATTTGGATTAGTTCTTCTTGGTCTTTTATCCTTCTTCTATTGTGAAATTGACTTCCTTCATATTTTCTTGAATTAACGTACATAGAAATGCAATTTTTACTAGACGTACTGCCTTAGAACATATTAATTATGATTACAATACATTTTTCAAACTTTTTATGTTAAAGATGAGTTTATCTAGTTTACAATTTAGTCTCAGAAATCAATTTCAGATGTATAACGAAGTGTGTAGACTTTTGTGAGTTAACATATAAATAATCTAACATTTTTATCAACTCTTTATTTTTGTGTTGGATTTGTCTTTCAATTTGATTCAAGATATATGAAATTTGTTAGGATTTGGATTAGTTCTTCTTGGTCTTTTATCCTTCTTCTATTGTGAAATTTGACTTCCTTCATATTTTCTTGAATCAACGTACATAGAAATGCAATTTTTACTAGATGTACTGCCTTAGAACATATTATTTGTGATTACAATATATTTTTCAAACTTTTTCTGTTAAAGATGAGTTTATCTAGTTTACAATTTAGTCTCAGAAATCAATTTCAGCTGTATAACGAAGTGTGTAGACTTTTTTGAGTTAACGTAGATAAAATTCAACATTTTAATGAATTCTTTCTTTTTGTGTTGGCTTTGTCTTTCAAGATAGATGAAATTTGTTAGGATTTGGATTCTTGGTCTTTTATCCTTCTTCTATTGTGAAATTTGACTTCCTTCATATTTTCTTGAATTAACGTACATAGAAATGCACTTTTCACTAGACGTAATGCCTTAGAACATATTATTTGTGATTACAATACATTTTTCAAACTCATTCTGTTAAAGATGAGTTTATCCAGTTTACAATATAGTCTCAGAAATCAATTTCAGATGTATAACGAAGTGTGTAGACTTTTTAGAGTTAACGTACATAAAATTCAACATTTTTATGACCTATTTCTTTTTGTGTTGGCTTTGTCTTTCTATTTGATTCAAGATAGATGAAATTTGTTAGGATTTGGATTAGTTCTTCTTTGTCTTTCATCCTTCGTCTATTGTGAAATTTGACTTCCTTCATATTTCCTTGAATCAACGTACATAGAAATGCAATTTTTACTAGACGTACTGCCTTAGAACATATTATTTGTGATTACAATATATTTTTCAAACTTTTTCTGTTAAAGATGAGTTTATCTAGTTTACAATTTAGTCTCAGAAATCAATTTCTGCTGTATAACGAAGTGTGTAGACTTTTTTGAGTTAACGTAGATAAAATTCAACATTTTAATGAATTCTTTCTTTTTGTGTTGGCTTTGTCTTTCT
Source organism: Papaver somniferum (assembly GCF_003573695.1). Lineage (NCBI taxonomy): Eukaryota > Viridiplantae > Streptophyta > Magnoliopsida > Ranunculales > Papaveraceae > Papaver > Papaver somniferum. The sequence continues at coordinate 511,307 of NW_020646082.1, read as the reverse complement.
ATTTGATTCAAGATAGATGAAATTTGTTAGGATTTGGATTAGTTCTTCTTGGTCTTTTATCCTTCTTCTATTGTGAAATTTGACTTCCTTCATATTTTCTTGAATTAACATACATAGAAATGCAATTTTTACTAGACATAATGCCTTAGAACATCTTATTTGTGATTACAATACATTTTTCAAACTTATTCTGTTAAAGATGAGTTTATCCAGTTTACAATATAGTCTCAGAAATCAATTTCATATGTATAACGAAGTGTGTACACTTTTTTGAGTTAACGTACATAAAATCCAACATTTTTATGAACTCTTTCTTTTTGTGTTGGCTTTGTCTTTCTATTTGATTCAAGATAGATGAAATTTGTTAGGATTTGGATTAGTTCTTCTTTGTCTTTCATCCTTCTTCAATTGTGAAATTTGACTTCCTTCATATTTTCTTGAATCAACGTACATAGAAATGCAATTTTTACTAGACGTACTGCCTTAGAACATAAAATTGTGATTTCAATATATTTTTCAAATTTTTTCTGTTAAAGATGAGTTTATCTAGTTTACAATTTAGTCTCAGAAATCAATTTCAGACGTGTAACGAAGTGTGTAGACTTTTTGAGTTAACATATATAAAATTCAACATTTTTATGAACACTTTCTTTTTGTGTTGGCTTTGTATTTCTATTTGATTCAAGATAGAAAAATTTGTTAGGATTTGGATTAGTTCTGCTTGGTCTTTCGTCCTTATTCTATTGTGAAATTTGACTTCCTTCATATATTCTTGAATCAACGTACATAGAAATGCAATTTTTACTAGACGTACTGCCTTAGAACATATTAATTGTGATTACAATACATTTTTCAAACTTTTTATTTTAAATATGAGTTTATCTAGTTTACAATTTAGTCTCAGAAATCAATTTCAGATGTATAACGAAGTGTGTAGACTTTTTTGAGTTAACATATAAAAAATCTAACATTTTTATCAACTCTTTATTTTTGTGTTGGATTTGTCTTTCAATTTGATTCAAGATAGAAAAATTTGTTAGGATTTGGATTAGTTCTGCTTAGTCTTTCGTCCTTATTCTATTGTGAAATTTGACTTCCTTCATATATTCTTGAATCAACGTACATAGAAATGCAATTTTTACTAGACGTACTGCCTTAGAACATATTAATTGTGATTACAATACATTTTTTAAACTTTTTATTTTAAATATGAGTTTATCTAGTTTACAATTTAGTCTCAGAAATCAATTCCAGATGTATAACGAAGTGTGTAGACTTTTTGAGTAAACATATATAAAATTCAACATTTTTATGAACACTTTCTTTTTGTGTTGGCTTTGTCTTTCTATTTGATACAAGATAGAAAAATTTGTTAGGATTTGGATTAGTTCTGCTTGGTCTTTCGTCTTCCTTCTATTGTGAAATTTTAACTACATATATTCTTGAATCAATGTACATAGAAATGCAATTTTTACTAGACGTACTGCCTTAGAACATATTGATTATGATAACAACTACATTTTTCAAACTTTTTCTGTTCAAAATGAGTTTATCTAGTTTACAATTTAGTCTCAGAAATCAACTTCTGACTTATAACGAAGAGTGTAGACTTTTTTGACTTAACGTATAAAAAATCTAACATTTTTATGAACTCTTTATTTTTGTATTGGATTTGTCTTTCAATTATATTCAAATAGATGAAATTTGTTGGAATTTGGATTAGTTCTGCCTGGGAATTTATCCTTCTTCTATTGTGAAATTCGACTTCCTTCATATTTTCTTGAATCAACGTACATAGAAATGCAATTTTTAATAGACGTAATTCCTTAAAACATATTATTTGTGATTACAATACATTTTTCAAACTTTTTCTGTTAAAGATGAGCTTATCTAGTTTACAATTTAGTCTCACAAATCAATTTCAGCTGTATAACGAAGTGTGTAGACTTTTTTGAGTTAAAGTACATAAAATTCAACATTTTTATGAATTCTTTCTTTTTGTGTTGGCTTTGTCTTTCTATTTGATTCAAGATAGATGAAATTTGTTAGGATTTGGATTAGTTCTTCTTGGTCTTTTATCCTTCTTCTATTGTGAAATTTGACTTCCTTCATATTTTCTTGAATTAACATACATAGAAATGCAATTTTTACTAGACATAATGCCTTAGAACATCTTATTTGTGATTACAATACATTTTTCAAACTTATTCTGTTAAAGATGAGTTTATCCAGTTTACAATATAGTCTCAGAAATCAATTTCATATGTATAACGAAGTGTGTACACTTTTTTGAGTTAACGTACATAAAATCCAACATTTTTATGAACTCTTTCTTTTTGTGTTGGCTTTGTCTTTCTATTTGATTCAAGATAGATGAAATTTGTTAGGATTTGGATTAGTTCTTCTTTGTCTTTCATCCTTCTTCAATTGTGAAATTTGACTTCCTTCATATTTTCTTGAATCAACGTACATAGAAATGCAATTTTTACTAGACGTACTGCCTTAGAACATAAAAATTGTGATTTCAATATATTTTTCAAATTTTTTCTGTTAAAGATGAGTTTATCTAGTTTACAATTTAGTCTCAGAAATCAATTTCAGACGTGTAACGAAGTGTGTAGACTTTTTGAGTTAACATATATAAAATTCAACATTTTTATGAACACTTTCTTTTTGTGTTGGCTTTGTATTTCTATTTGATTCAAGATAGAAAAATTTGTTAGGATTTGGATTAGTTCTGCTTGGTCTTTCGTCCTTATTCTATTGTGAAATTTGACTTCCTTCATATATTCTTGAATCAACGTACATAGAAATGCAATTTTTACTAGACGTACTGCCTTAGAACATATTAATTGTGATTACAATACATTTTTCAAACTTTTTATTTTAAATATGAGTTTATCTAGTTTACAATTTAGTCTCAGAAATCAATTTCAGATGTATAACGAAGTGTGTAGACTTTTTTGAGTTAACATATAAAAAATCTAACATTTTTATCAACTCTTTATTTTTGTGTTGGATTTGTCTTTCAATTTGATTCAAGATAGAAAAATTTGTTAGGATTTGGATTAGTTCTGCTTAGTCTTTCGTCCTTATTCTATTGTGAAATTTGACTTCCTTCATATATTCTTGAATCAACGTACATAGAAATGCAATTTTTACTAGACGTACTGCCTTAGAACATATTAATTGTGATTACAATACATTTTTTAAACTTTTTATTTTAAATATGAGTTTATCTAGTTTACAATTTAGTCTCAGAAATCAATTCCAGATGTATAACGAAGTGTGTAGACTTTTTGAGTAAACATATATAAAATTCAACATTTTTATGAACACTTTCTTTTTGTGTTGGCTTTGTCTTTCTATTTGATACAAGATAGAAAAATTTGTTAGGATTTGGATTAGTTCTGCTTGGTCTTTCGTCTTCCTTCTATTGTGAAATTTTAACTACATATATTCTTGAATCAATGTACATAGAAATGCAATTTTTACTAGACGTACTGCCTTAGAACATATTGATTATGATAACAACTACATTTTTCAAACTTTTTCTGTTCAAAATGAGTTTATCTAGTTTACAATTTAGTCTCAGAAATCAACTTCTGACTTATAACGAAGAGTGTAGACTTTTTTGACTTAACGTATAAAAAATCTAACATTTTTATGAACTCTTTATTTTTGTATTGGATTTGTCTTTCAATTATATTCAAATAGATGAAATTTGTTGGAATTTGGATTAGTTCTGCCTGGGAATTTATCCTTCTTCTATTGTGAAATTCGACTTCCTTCATATTTTCTTGAATCAACGTACATAGAAATGCAATTTTTAATAGACGTAATTCCTTAAAACATATTATTTGTGATTACAATACATTTTTCAAACTTTTTCTGTTAAAGATGAGCTTATCTAGTTTACAATTTAGTCTCACAAATCAATTTCAGATGTATAACGAAGTGTGTAGACTTTTGTGAGTTAACGTACATAAAATTCAACATTTTTATGAATTCTTTCTTTTTGTGTTGGCTTTGTCGTTCTATTTGATTCAAGATAAATGAAATTTGTTAGGATTTGGATTAGTTCTTCTTGGTCTTTTATCCTTCTTCTATTGTGAAATTGACTTCCTTCATATTTTCTTGAATTAACGTACATAGAAATGCAATTTTTACTAGACGTACTGCCTTAGAACATATTAATTATGATTACAATACATTTTTCAAACTTTTTATGTTAAAGATGAGTTTATCTAGTTTACAATTTAGTCTCAGAAATCAATTTCAGATGTATAACGAAGTGTGTAGACTTTTGTGAGTTAACATATAAATAATCTAACATTTTTATCAACTCTTTATTTTTGTGTTGGATTTGTCTTTCAATTTGATTCAAGATATATGAAATTTGTTAGGATTTGGATTAGTTCTTCTTGGTCTTTTATCCTTCTTCTATTGTGAAATTTGACTTCCTTCATATTTTCTTGAATCAACGTACATAGAAATGCAATTTTTACTAGATGTACTGCCTTAGAACATATTATTTGTGATTACAATATATTTTTCAAACTTTTTCTGTTAAAGATGAGTTTATCTAGTTTACAATTTAGTCTCAGAAATCAATTTCAGCTGTATAACGAAGTGTGTAGACTTTTTTGAGTTAACGTAGATAAAATTCAACATTTTAATGAATTCTTTCTTTTTGTGTTGGCTTTGTCTTTCAAGATAGATGAAATTTGTTAGGATTTGGATTCTTGGTCTTTTATCCTTCTTCTATTGTGAAATTTGACTTCCTTCATATTTTCTTGAATTAACGTACATAGAAATGCACTTTTCACTAGACGTAATGCCTTAGAACATATTATTTGTGATTACAATACATTTTTCAAACTCATTCTGTTAAAGATGAGTTTATCCAGTTTACAATATAGTCTCAGAAATCAATTTCAGATGTATAACGAAGTGTGTAGACTTTTTAGAGTTAACGTACATAAAATTCAACATTTTTATGACCTATTTCTTTTTGTGTTGGCTTTGTCTTTCTATTTGATTCAAGATAGATGAAATTTGTTAGGATTTGGATTAGTTCTTCTTTGTCTTTCATCCTTCGTCTATTGTGAAATTTGACTTCCTTCATATTTCCTTGAATCAACGTACATAGAAATGCAATTTTTACTAGACGTACTGCCTTAGAACATATTATTTGTGATTACAATATATTTTTCAAACTTTTTCTGTTAAAGATGAGTTTATCTAGTTTACAATTTTGTTTCAGAAATCAATTTCTGCTGTATAACGAAGTGTGTAGACTTTTTTGAGTTAACGTAGATAAAATTCAACATTTTAATGAATTCTTTCTTTTTGTGTTGGCTTTGTCTTTCTATTTGATTCAAGATAGATGAATTTTGTTAGGATTTGGATTAGTTCTACATGGTCTTTCATCCTTCTTCTATTGTGAAATTTGACTTCCTTCATATTTTCTTGAATTAACATACATAGAAATGCAATTTTTACTAAACATAATGCCTTAGAACATCTTATTTGTGATTACAATACATTTTTCAAACTTATTCTGTTAAAGATGAGTTTATCCAGTTTACAATATAGTCTCAGAAATCAATTTCAGATGTATAACGAAGTGTGTACACTTTTTTGAGTTAACGTACATAAAATTCAACATTTTTATGAACTCTTTCTTTTTGTGTTGGCTTTGTCTTTCTATTTGATTCAAGATAGATGAAATTTGTTAGGATTTGGATTAGTTCTTCTTTGTCTTTCATCCTTCTTCAATTGTGAAATTTGACTTCCTTCATATTTTCTTGAATCAACGTACATAGAAATGCAATTTTTACTAGACGTACTGCCTTAGAACATAAAAATTGTGATTTCAATATATTTTTCAAATTTTTTCTGTTAAAGATGAGTTTATCTAGTTTACAATTTAGTCTCAGAAATCAATTTCAGACGTGTAACGAAGTGTGTAGACTTTTTGAGTTAACATATATAAAATTCAACATTTTTATGAACACTTTCTTTTTGTGTTGGCTTTGTATTTCTATTTGATTCAAGATAGAAAAATTTGTTAGGATTTGGATTAGTTCTGCTTGGTCTTTCGTCCTTATTCTATTGTGAAATTTGACTTCCTTCATATATTCTTGAATCAACGTACATAGAAATGCAATTTTTACTAGACGTACTGCCTTAGAACATATTAATTGTGATTACAATACATTTTTCAAACTTTTTATTTTAAATATGAGTTTATCTAGTTTACAATTTAGTCTCAGAAATCAATTTCAGATGTATAACGAAGTGTGTAGACTTTTTTGAGTTAACATATAAAAAATCTAACATTTTTATCAACTCTTTATTTTTGTGTTGGATTTGTCTTTCAATTTGATTCAAGATAGAAAAATTTGTTAGGATTTGGATTAGTTCTGCTTAGTCTTTCGTCCTTATTCTATTGTGAAATTTGACTTCCTTCATATATTCTTGAATCAACGTACATAGAAATGCAATTTTTACTAGACGTACTGCCTTAGAACATATTAATTGTGATTACAATACATTTTTTAAACTTTTTATTTTAAATATGAGTTTATCTAGTTTACAATTTAGTCTCAGAAATCAATTCCAGATGTATAACGAAGTGTGTAGACTTTTTGAGTAAACATATATAAAATTCAACATTTTTATGAACACTTTCTTTTTGTGTTGGCTTTGTCTTTCTATTTGATACAAGATAGAAAAATTTGTTAGGATTTGGATTAGTTCTGCTTGGTCTTTCGTCTTCCTTCTATTGTGAAATTTTAACTACATATATTCTTGAATCAATGTACATAGAAATGCAATTTTTACTAGACGTACTGCCTTAGAACATATTGATTATGATAACAACTACATTTTTCAAACTTTTTCTGTTCAAAATGAGTTTATCTAGTTTACAATTTAGTCTCAGAAATCAACTTCTGACTTATAACGAAGAGTGTAGACTTTTTTGACTTAACGTATAAAAAATCTAACATTTTTATGAACTCTTTATTTTTGTATTGGATTTGTCTTTCAATTATATTCAAATAGATGAAATTTGTTGGAATTTGGATTAGTTCTGCCTGGGAATTTATCCTTCTTCTATTGTGAAATTCGACTTCCTTCATATTTTCTTGAATCAACGTACATAGAAATGCAATTTTTAATAGACGTAATTCCTTAAAACATATTATTTGTGATTACAATACATTTTTCAAACTTTTTCTGTTAAAGATGAGCTTATCTAGTTTACAATTTAGTCTCACAAATCAATTTCAGCTGTATAACGAAGTGTGTAGACTTTTTTGAGTTAAAGTACATAAAATTCAACATTTTTATGAATTCTTTCTTTTTGTGTTGGCTTTGTCTTTCTATTTGATTCAAGATAGATGAAATTTGTTAGGATTTGGATTAGTTCTTCTTGGTCTTTTATCCTTCTTCTATTGTGAAATTTGACTTCCTTCATATTTTCATGAATTAACGTGCATAGAAATGCAATTTTTACTAGACGTAATGCCTTAGAAAATATTATTTGTGATTACAATACATTTTTCAAACTTTTTCTATTAAAGATGAGTTTATCTAGTTTACAATTTATTCTCAGAAATCAATTTCAGATGTATAACGAAGTGTGTAGACTTTTGTGAGTTAACATATAAATAATCTAACATTTTTATGAACTCTTTATTTTTGTGTTGGATTTGTCTTTCAATTTGATTCAAATAGTTGAAATTTGTTGGAATTTGGATCAGTTCTGCCTGGGATTTTATCCTTCTTCTATTGTGAAATTTGAATTCCTTCATATTTTCTTGAATCAACGTACATAGAAATGCAATTTTTACTAGACGTAATTCCTTAAAACATATTATTTGTGATTACAATACATTTTTCAAACTTTTTATGTTAAAGATGAGCTTATCTAGTTTACAATTTAGTCTCACAAATCAATTTCAGTTGTATAACGAAGTGTGTAGACTTTTTTGAGTTAACATAAATAAAATTCAACATTTTTATGAATTCTTTCTTTTTGTGTTGGCTTTGTCTTTCTATTTGATTCAAGATAGATGAAATTTGTTAGGATTTGGATTAGTTATTCTTGGTCTTTTATCCTTCTTCTATTGTGAAATTTGACTTCCTTCATATTTTCTTGAATTAACGTACATAGAAATGCAATTTTTACTAGACGTAATGCCTTAGAAAATATTATTTGTGATTACAATACATTTTTCAAACTTTTTCTATTAAAGATGAGTTTATCTAGTTTACAATTTATTCTCAGAAATCAATTTCAGATGTATAGCAAAGTGTGTAGACTTTTTTGAGTTAACATATATAAAATTCAACATTTTTATGAACACTTTCTTTTTGTGTTGGCTTTGTGTTTCTATTTGATTCAAGATAGAAAAATTTGTTAGGAGTTGGATTAGTTCTGCTTGGTCTTTCGTCCTTCTTCTATTGTGAAATTTGACTTCCTTCATATATTCTTGAATCAACGTACATAGAAATGCAATTTTTACTAAACGTACTGCCTTAGAACATATTATTTGTGATTACAATATATTTTTCAAACCTTTTCTGTTAAAGATGAGTTTATGTAGTATACAATTTAGTCTCAGAAATCAATTTCAGCTGTATAACGAAGTGTGTAGACTTTTTTGAGTTAACGTAGATAAAATTCAACATTTTAATGAATTCTTATTTTTGTGTTGGCTTTGTCTTTCTATTTGATTCAAGATAGATGAAATTTTTTAGGATTTGGATTCTTGGTCTTTTATCCTTCTTCTATTGTGAAATTTGACTTCCTTCATATTTTCTTGAATTAACGTACACAGAAATGCACTTTTCACTAGACGTAATGCCTTGGAACATATTATTTGTGATTACAATACATTTTTCAAACTTATTTTGTTAAAGATGAGTTTATCCAGTTTACAATATAGTCTCAGAAATCAATTTCAGATGTATAAAGAAATGTGTAGACTTTTTAGAGTTAACGTACATAAAATTCAACATTTTTATGAACTCTTTCTTTTTGTGTTGGCTTTGTCTTTCTATTTGATTCTAGATAGATGAAATTTGTTAGGATTTGGATTAGTTCTTCTTTGTCTTTCATCCTTCTTCTATTGTGAAATTTGATTTCCTTCATATTTTCTTGAATCAACGTACATAGAAATGCAATTTTTACTAGACGTACTGCCTTAGAACATATTATTTGTGATTACAATATATTTTTCCAACTTTTTCTGTTAAAGATGAGTTTATCTAGTTTACAATTTAGTCTCAGAAATCAATTTCAGCTGTATAACGAAGTGTGTAGACTTTTTTGAGTTAAAGTAGATAAAATTCAACATTTTAATGAATTCTTTCTTTTTATGTTGGCTTTGTCTTTCTATTTGATTCAAGATAGATGAAATTTGTTAGGATTTGGATTAGTTCTTCTTGGTCTTTTATACTTCTTCTATTGTGAAATTTGACTTCCTTCATATTTTCTTGAATTAACCTACATAGAAATGCAATTTTTACTAGACGTAATGCCTTAGAACATCTTATTTGTGATTACAATACATTTTTCAAACTTATTCTGTTAAAGATGAGTTTATCCAGTTTACAATATAGTCTCAGAAATCAATTTCAGATGTATAACGAAGTGTGTACACTTTTTTGAGTTAACGTACATAAAATTCAACATTTTTATGAACTCTTTCTTTTTGTGTTGGCTTTGTCTTTCTATTTGATTCAAGATAGATGAAATTTGTTAGCATTTGGATTAGTTCTACTTTGTCTTTCATCCTTCTTCTATTGTGAAATTTGACTTCCTTCATATTTTCTTGAACCAACGTACATAGAAATGCAATTTTTACTAGACGTACTGCCTTAGAACATAAAAATTGTGATTTCAATATATTTTTCAAATTTTTTCTGTTAAAGATGAGTTTATCTAGTTTACAATTTAGTCTCAGAAATCAATTTCAGACGTGTAACGAAATATGTAGAATTTTTGAGTTAACATATATAAAATTCAACATTTTTATGAACACTTTCTTTTTGTGTTGGCTTTGTCTTTCTATTTGATTAAAGATAGAAAAATTTGTTAGGATTTGGATTAGTTCTGCTTGGTCTTTAGTCCTTATTCTATCGTGAAATTTGACTTCCTTCATATATTCTTGAATCAACGTACATAGAAATGCAATTTTTACTAGACGTACTGCCTTAGAACATATTAATTTTGATTACAATACATTTTTCAAACTTTTTATGTTAAAGATGAGTTTATCTAGTTTACAATTTAGTCTCAGAAATCAATTTCAGATGTATAACGAAGTGTGTAGACTTTTTGAGTTAACATATATTAAATTCAACATTTTTATGAACACTTTCTTTTTGTGTTGGCTTTGTCTTTCTATTTGATTAGAGATAGAGAAATTTTTTAGGATTTGGATTAGTTCTGCTTGGTCTTTCGTCCTTCTTCCATTGTGAAATTTGACTTCCTTCATATATTCTTGAATCAACGTACATAGAAATGCAATTTTTACTAGACGTACTGCCTTAGAACATATTAATTGTGATTACAATACATTTTTCAAACTTTTTCTGTTAAACATGAGTTTATCTAGTTTACAATTTAGTGTCAGAAATCAATTCCAAACGTGTAACGAAGTGTGTAGACTTTTTGAGTTAACATATATAAAATTCAACATTTTTATGAACACTTTCTTTTTGTGTTGGCTTTGTCTTTCTATTTGATTCAAGATAGAAAAATTTGTTAGGATTTGGATTAGTTCTTCTTGGTCTTTCGTCCTTATTCTATTGTGAAATTTGACTTCCTTCATATATTCTTGAATCAACGTACATAGAAATGCAATTTTTACTAGACGTACTGCCTTAGAACATATTAATTGTGATTACAATACATTTTTGAAACTTTTTATGTTAAAGATGAGTTTATCTAGTTTACAATTTAGTCTCAGAAATCAATTTCAGATGTATAACGAAGTGTGTAGACTTTTTGAGTTAACATATATTAAATTCAACATTTTTATAAAACACTTTCTTTTTGTGTTGGCTTTCTCTTTCTATTTGATTAGAGATAGAGAAATTTGTTAGGATTTGGATTAGTTCTGCTTGGTCTTTCGTCCTTCTTCTATTGTGAAATTTGACTTCCTTCATATATTCTTGAATCAACGTACATAGAAATGCAATTTTTACTAAACGTACTGCCTTAGAACATATTAATTGTGATTACAATACATTTTTCAAACTTTTTCTGTTAAACATGAGTTTATCTAGTTTACAATTTAGTGTCAGAAATCAATTTCAAACGTGTAACGAAGTGTGTAGACTTTTTGAGTTAACATATATAAAATTCAACATTTTTATGAACACTTTCTTTTTGTGTTGGCTTTGTCTTTCTATTTGATACAAGATAGAGAAATTTGTTAGGATTTGGATTAGTTCTGCTTGGTCTTTCGTCCTTCTTCTATTGTGAAATTTGTCTTCCTTCATATATTCTTGAATCAACATACATAGAAATGCAATTTTTACTAGACGTACTGCCTTAGAACATATTAATTATGATTACAATACATTTTTCAAACTTTTTATGTTAAAGATGAGTTTATCTAGTTTACAATTTAGTCTCAGAAATCAATTTCAGATGTATAACGAAGTGTGTAGACTTTTTTGAGTTAACATATAAAAAATCTAACATTTTTATCAACTCTTTATTTTTGTGTTGGATTTGTCTTTCAATTTGATTCAAGATATATGAAATTTGTTAGGATTTGGATTAGTTCTTCTTGGTCTTTTATCCTTCTTCTATTGTGAAATTTGACTTCCTTCATATTTTCTTGAATCAACGTACATAGAAATGCAATTTTTACTAGACGTACTGCATTAGAACATATTATTTGTGATTACAATATATTTTTCAAACTTTTTCTGTTAAAGATGAGTTTATCTAGTTTACAATTTAGTCTCAGAAATCAATTTCAGCTGTATAACGAAGTGTGTAGACTTTTTTGAGTTAACGTAGATAAAATTAGACATTTTAATGAATTCTTTCTTTTTGTGTTGGCTTTGTCTTTCAAGATAGATGAAATTTGTTAGGATTTGGATTCTTGGTCTTTTATCCTTCTTCTATTGTGAAATTTGACTTCCTTCATATTTTCTTGAATTAACGTACATAGAAATGCACTTTTCACTAGACGTAATGCCTTAGAACATATTATTTGTGATTACAATACATTTTTCAAACTCATTCTGTTAAAGATGAGTTTATCCAGTTTACAATATAGTCTCAGAAATCAATTTCAGATGTATAACGAAGTGTGTAGACTTTTTAGAGTTAACGTACATAAAATTCAACATTTTTATGAGCTATTTCTTTTTGTGTTGGCTTTGTCTTTCTATTTGATTCAAGATAGATGAAATTTGTTAGGATTTGGATTAGTTCTTCTTTGTCTTTCATCCTTCGTCTATTGTGAAATTTGACTTCCTTCATATTTCCTTGAATCAACGTACATAGAAATGCAATTTTTACTAGACGTACTGCCTTAGAACATATTATTTGTGATTACAATATATTTTTCAAACTTTTTCTGTTAAAGATGAGTTTATCTAGTTTACAATTTAGTCTCAGAAATCAATTTCTGCTGTATAACGAAGTGTGTAGACTTTTTTGAGTTAACGTAGATAAAATTCAACATTTTAATGAATTCTTTCTTTTTGTGTTGGCTTTGTCTTTCTATTTGATTCAAGATAGATGAAATTTGTTAGGATTTGGATTAGTTCTTCTTGGTCTTTTATCCTTCTTCTATTGTGAAATTTGACTTCCTTCATATTTTCTTGAATTAACATACATAGAAATGCAATTTTTACTAGACATAATGCCTTAGAACATCTTATTTGTGATTACAATACATTTTTCAAACTTATTCTGTTAAAGATGAGTTTATCCAGTTTACAATATAGTCTCAGAAATCAATTTCATATGTATAACGAAGTGTGTACACTTTTTTGAGTTAACGTACATAAAATCCAACATTTTTATGAACTCTTTCTTTTTGTGTTGGCTTTGTCTTTCTATTTGATTCAAGATAGATGAAATTTGTTAGGATTTGGATTAGTTCTTCTTTGTCTTTCATCCTTCTTCAATTGTGAAATTTGACTTCCTTCATATTTTCTTGAATCAACGTACATAGAAATGCAATTTTTACTAGACGTACTGCCTTAGAACATAAAAATTGTGATTTCAATATATTTTTCAAATTTTTTCTGTTAAAGATGAGTTTATCTAGTTTACAATTTAGTCTCAGAAATCAATTTCAGACGTGTAACGAAGTGTGTAGACTTTTTGAGTTAACATATATAAAATTCAACATTTTTATGAACACTTTCTTTTTGTGTTGGCTTTGTCTTTCTATTTGATTCAAGATAGAAAAATTTGTGAGGATTTGGATTAGTTCTGCTTGGTATTTCGTCCTTATTCTATTGTGAAATTTGACTTCCTTCATATATTCTTGAATTAACGTACATAGAAATGCAATTTTTACTAGACGTACTGCCTTAGAACATATTAATTTCGATTACAATACATTTTTCAAACTTTTTATTTTAAATATGAGTTTATCTAGTTTACAATTTAGTCTCAGAAATCAATTTCAGATGTATAACGAAGTGTGTAGACTTTTTGAGTAAACATATATAAAATTCAACATTTTTATGAACACTTTCTTTTTGTGTTGGCTTTGTCTTTCTATTTGATACAAGATAGAAAAATTTGTTAGGATTTGGATTAGTTCTGCTTGGTCTTTCGTCCTCCTTCTATTGTGAAATTTTTACTACATATATTCTTAAATCAATGTACATAGAAATGCAATTTTTACTAGACGTACTGCCTTAGAACATATTGATTATGATAACAACTACATTTTTCAAACTTTTTCTGTTCAAAATGAGTTTATCTAGTTTACAATTTAGTCTCAGAAATCAACTTCTGACTTATAACGAAGAGTGTAGACTTTTTTGACTTAACGTATAAAAAATCTAACATTTTTATGAACTTTTTATTTTTGTATTGGATTTGTCTTTCAATTATATTCAAATAGATGAAATTTGTTGGAATTTGGATTAGTTCTGCCTGGGATTTTATCCTTCTTCTATTGTGAAATTTGACTTCCTTCATATTTTCTTGAATCAACGTACATAGAAATGCAATTTTTACTAGACGTAATTCCTTAAAACATATTATTTGTGATTACAATACATTTTTCAAACTTTTTCTGTTAAAGATGAGCTTATCTAGTTTACAATTTAGTCTCACAAATCAATTTCAGCTGTATAACGAAGTGTGTAGACTTTTTTGAGTTAACGTACATAAAATTCAACATTTTTATGAATTCTTTCTTTTTGTGTTGGCTTTGTCTTTCTATTTGATTCAAGATTGATGAAATTTGTTAGGATTTGGATTAGTTATTCTTGGTCTTTTATCCTTCTTCTATTGTGAAATTTGACTTCCTTCATATTTTCTTGAATTAGCGTACATAGAAATGCAATTTTTACTAGACGTACTGCCTTAGAACATATTATTTGTGATTACAATATATTTTTCAAACTTTTTCTGTTAAAGATGAGTTTATCTAGTATACAATTTAGTCTCATAAATCAATTTCAGCTGTATAACGAAGTGTGTAGACTTTTTTGAGTTAACGTAGATAAAATTCAACATTTTAATGAATTCTTTCTTTTTGTGTTGGCTTTGTCTTTCTATTTGATTCAAGATAGATGAAATTTGTTAGGATTTGGATTCTTGGTCTTTTATCCTTCTTCTATTGTGAAATTTGACTTCCTTCATATTTTCTTGAATTAACGTACATAGAAATGCACTTTTCACTAGACGTAATGCCTTAGAACATATTATTTGTGATTACAATACATTTTTCAAACTCATTCTGTTAAAGATGAGTTTATCCAGTTTACAATATAGTCTCAGAAATCAATTTCAGATGTATAACGAAGTGTGTAGACTTTTTAGAGTTAATGTACATAAAATTCAACATTTTTATGAACTCTTTCTTTTTGTGTTGGCTTTGTCTTTCTATTTGATTCAAGATAGATGAAATTTTTTAGGATTTGGATTAGTTCTTCTTTGTCTTTCATCCTTCTTCTATTGTGAAATTTGACTTCCTTCATATTTTCTTGAATCAACGTACATAGAAATGCAATTTTTACTAGACGTACTGCCTTAGAACATATTATTTGTGATTACAATATATTTTTCAAACTTTTTCTGTTAAAGATGAGTTTATCTAGTTTACAATTTAGTCTCAGAAATCAATTTCAGCTGTATAACGAAGTGTGTAGACTTTTTTGAGTTAACGTAGATAAAATTCAACATTTTAATGAATTCTTTCTTTTTGTGTTGCCTTTGTCTTTCTATTTGATTCAAGATAGATGAAATTTTTTAGGATTTGGATTAGTTCTTCTTGGTCTTTTATCCTTCTTCTATTGTGAAATTTGACTTCCTTCATATTTTCTTGAATTAACGTACATAGAAATGCAATTTTTACTAGACGTAATGCCTTAGAACATCTTATTTGTGATTACAATACATTTTTCAAACTTATTCTGTTAAAGATGAGTTTATCCAGTTTACAATATAGTCTCAGAAATCAATTTCAGATGTATAACGAAGTGTGTACACTTTTTTGAGTTAACGTACATAAAATTCAACATTTTTATGAACTCTTTCTTTTTGTGTTGGCTTTGTCTTTATATTTGATTCAAGATAGATGAAATTTGTTAGGATTTGGATTCTTTGTCTTTCATCCTTCTTCTTTTGTGAAATTTGACTTCCTTCATATTTTCTTGAATCAACGTACATAGAAATGCAATTTTTACTAGACGTGCTGCCTTAGAACATAAAAATTGTGATTTCAATATATTTTTCAAATTTTTTCTGTTAAAGATGAGTTTATCTAGTTTACAATTTAGTCTCAGAAATCAATTTCAGACGTGTAACGAAATATGTAGAATTTTTGAGTTAACATATATAAAATTCAACATTTTTATGAACACTTTCTTTTTGTGTTGGCTTTGTCTTTCTATTTGATTAAAGATAGAAAAATTTGTTAGGATTTGGATTAGTTCTGCTTGGTCTTTAGTCCTTATTCTATCGTGAAATTTGACTTCCTTCATATATTCTTGAATCAACGTACATAGAAATGCAATTTTTACTAGACGTACTGCCTTAGAACATATTAATTTTGATTACAATACATTTTTCAAACTTTTTATGTTAAAGATGAGTTTATCTAGTTTACAATTTAGTCTCAGAAATCAATTTCAGATGTATAACGAAGTGTGTAGACTTTTTGAGTTAACATATATTAAATTCAACATTTTTATGAACACTTTCTTTTTGTGTTGGCTTTGTCTTTCTATTTGATTAGAGATAGAGAAATTTTTTAGGATTTGGATTAGTTCTGCTTGGTCTTTCGTCCTTCTTCCATTGTGAAATTTGACTTCCTTCATATATTCTTGAATCAACGTACATAGAAATGCAATTTTTACTAGACGTACTGCCTTAGAACATATTAATTGTGATTACAATACATTTTTCAAACTTTTTATGTTAAACATGAGTTTATCTAGTTTACAATTTAGTGTCAGAAATCAATTCCAAACGTGTAACGAAGTGTGTAGACTTTTTGAGTTAACATATATAAAATTCAACATTTTTATGAACACTTTCTTTTTGTGTTGGCTTTGTCTTTCTATTTGATACAAGATAGAGAAATTTGTTAGGATTTGTATTAGTTCTGCGTGGTCTTTCGTCCTTCTTCTATTGTGAAATTTGTCTTCCTTCATATATTCTTGAATCAACATACATAGAAATGCAATTTTTACTAGACGTACTGCCTTAGAACATATTAATTATGATTACAATACATTTTTCAAACTTTTTATGTTAAAGATGAGTTTATCTAGTTTACAATGTAGTCTCAGAAATCAATTTCAGATGTATAACGAAGTGTGTAGACTTTTTTGAGTTAACGTACATAAAATTCAACACTTTTATGAATTCTTTCTTTTTGTGTTGGCTTTGTATTTCTATTTGATTCAAGATATATGAAATTTGTTAGGATTTGGATTAGTTCTTCTTGGTCTTTTATCCTTCTTCTATTGTGAAATTTGACTTCCTTCATATTTTCTTGAATTAACGTACATAGAAATGCAATTTTTACTAGACGTAATGCCTTAGAATATATTATTTGTGATTACAATACATTTTTCAAACTTATTCTATTAAAGATGAATTTATCCAGTTTACAATTTAGTCTCAGAAATCAATTTCAGATGTATAGCGAAGTGTGTAGAATTTTTTGAGTTAACGTACATAAAATTGAACATTTTTATAAACTCTTTCTTTTTGTGTTGGCTTTGTCTTTCTATTTGATTCAAGATAGATGAAATTTGTTAGGATTTGTATTAGTTCTTCTTTGTCTTTCATCCTTCTTCTATTGTGAAATTTGACTTCCTTCATATTTTCTTGAATCAACGTACATAAAAATGCAATTTTACTAGACGTACTGCCTTAGAACATAATAATTGTGATTACAATACATTTTTCAAATTTTTTCTGTTAAAGATGAGTTTATCTAGTTTACAATTTAGTCTCAGAAATCAAATTCAGACGTGTAACGAAGTGTGTAGACTTTTTGAGTTAACATATATAAAATTCAACATTTTTATGAACACTTTCTTTTTGTGTTGGCTTTGTCTTTCTATTTGATTCAAGATAGAAAAATTTGTTAGGATTTGGATTAGTTCTGCTTGGTCTTTCGTCCTTCTTCTATTGTGAAATTTGACTTCCTTCATATATTCTTGAATCAACGTACATAGAAATGCAATTTTTACTAGACGTACTGCCTTAGAACATATTAATTGTGATTACTAAACATTTTTCAAACTTTTTATGTTAAAGATGAGTTTATCTAGTTTACAATTTAGTCTCAGAAATCAATTTCAGACGTGTAACGAAGTGTGTAGACTTTTTGAGTTAACATATATAAAATTCAACATTTTTATGAACACTTTCTTTTCGTGTTGGCTTTGTCTTTCTATTTGATACAAGATAGAGAAATTTGTTAGGATTTGGATTAGTTCTGCTTGGTCTTTCGTCCTTCTTCTATTGTAAAATTTGACTTCATTCATATATTCTTGAATCAACGTACATAGAAATGCAATTTTTACTGGACGTACTTCCTTAGAACATATTAATTGTGATTACAATACATTTTGTAAACTTTTTCTGTTAAAGATGAGTTTATCTAGTTTACAATTAAGTCTCAGAAATCAATTTCCGACTTATAACGAAGTGTGTAGATTTTTTTGAGTTAACATATATAAAATTCAACATTTTTATGAAGATTTTCTTTTTGTGTTGGCTTTGTCTTTCTATTTGATTAAAGATAGATGAAATTTGTTAGGATTTGGATTAGTTCTTCTTGGTCTTTCATCCTTCTTTTATTGTGAAATTTGACTTCCTTCATATTTTCTTGAATCAACGTACATAGAAATGCAATTTTTTCTAGACGTACTGCTTTTTTTTTTTTTTTTTT
>NW_020646082.1:486382-492538 GCF_003573695.1 Papaver somniferum | reverse complement strand
CTATCCAGTTCCAAGCTTTTTGCGCAAAACTACAGCTCCAGAGGACGTGCTGAAGTGTCTCCTCTTCAATATGACAAACGCTGCACCTAGAAGCCAATTGAATCTTAAACCTGCTGCGAACTTTATCAAGAGTTGCACACGCTCCCCGAACAAACTTCCAATTCTGAGCCGCCAAAGAAGGATGCACAACTTTCCTCCACAATAGCGAAGCTTCTTTCATAGTAGGGAACTTCTTTCTAATCAAATCTCTAGCTGACTTAACTGAAAACACACCCTTCATATCAGGCATCCAAATCCTCTTGTCCCTCCCACTACAAAGCGTTGGAAAATTCTCCATAACCACACCAGCACTAACAAGATCTTGCAAGTGAGCTCCTTGCAACAGCCAATTACCATGAGAAATAATATCACAAACCCGACCTGATCTGTCCAAGTCTGAACGATTAAGAACACTTGCCAAAGTCTCACTTCCATACCACACATCTCAGAAAAGAGACGTATTCCTCCCATCTCCAATGATGCATTTTGTATTATTCACAACTTCCTTATGAACCCAACGAATTCCAGGAAGAATAGAAGATTTTACACCAGCCATCTTGAGACGCCCATCCCTGCAAGTGAATTTAGACTCCAAAAAACGAGCCCACCTCTTAGAAGAAGATTTAATAGACCACCAAAGCTTCATAAGCAAAGCCTTGTTCATAGTTTTTAAACTAGTGATTCCAAGACCACCCTCCTCCACAGGACTGCACAGTTTATCAAAACCAACCACAAAAGCTCTAGAAAGATTTGAATCACCCGACCAAAGGAAATTACGGATCACACGCTCACTTTGCTGAATGAATTTCACCGGCCACTTATACACAGACATATTATGAATGGAATAACTCGAAAGAACATTTTTAACTAGAACAACTCTGTCTTGAAAAGAAAGCATCTTACCTTTCAGAACCGAAAGTTGCTCTTTAAGCTTATCCACCACATTGCTAATATGATGATATCTCACCGCACCAGGCATAACTTTCACCCCCAAATAACGATCAGGAAAATGCGTAACTTCCATCCCTAGAAAAGAAGCAATGGTTTGACGTCTACTCAAAGAGCCACCACCAAAGTAAATTTTGCTCTTCTCTCTACAAACACGCTGACCTGAAGCTTGCTGATAAGAATCAAGCAACTTCACCAAACTTCTCAAGCTCTTCATATTTCCCTTGCAAAAAATCATAATATCATCAGCAAAGAATAAATGAGTTGGAGCAATACCATTACGCCTAACCAGGTGAGACATATCCTTGTTTTGAAAAAGTTTTGTGATGTTTCTACTAAGAACATCCTCAATCAAAACAAAAATAAGAGGCGAAAGAGGATCCCCCTGACGCAACCCTCTATTAATTTTGAAAAAACTTTCCGGGCTACCATTGAGCAGAATAGATATGCGCGCTGACTCCAGAATTTTCTGAATCCACAAACACCAATCCTCAGAAAAACCATATCTTCTAAACACCTCCATAATGAAAGACCAATTAACAGTATCAAAAGCTTGAGAAATATCAAGCTTCAGGCCCAAATTACCATCCTTCCTTTTGATGTGCAGCTCATTCACCATCTCAGAAGCCAAACTAATATTCTCATGAATATTCCTACCTTTCATAAAAGCCACCTGCTCCTCTGACACTAACTTATCCAACACCCGACCAAGTCTAGTAGCCAGAATTTTAGTGAAAATCTTGAAGAAGAAATTGCTTAGACCGATAGGTCTATATTTCCTCAAGCTATCCGCACCTCTAATCTTAGCAATCAAAATAATTAGGCTAGAATTCGAACCCTTCGGAATTGACTTAGAAGTCCAAGCATAAACAATAGCCGAATGAAGATCCTGCTGAATTATATCCCAACAGTGTCTATAAAAACACCTTGAGAAACCATCTGGACCCGGAGCACTATCCGCACCTAAATCAAAAACTGCTGATTTAATTTCATCCAAAGAAGGAATGACATCTAACATCTGCTTATCAGTCATAGAAATGGACTCATGCTCGTAATCAAAGAGATTATCCTCAATAGGAAGCTCCACACCATTGAACTTCGACTCATAATAAGAAACCACATGGTCACGAAGCTGAATAGGCTCTGAGATAGTCACACCATCTTCAGTAACCAACTCCGAGATTGTATTTGCGCTCCTTCGAATGTTTATATTGCTGTGAAAAAAAGAAGTGTTACTAGAACCCTCCAAAATCCACCTATTACGAGCCTTTTGTTTCAACATAGTAAGATGTTGCATACGAACATCTTGAACCGCCACCAGAGAATCCTTCATAATGTTCAATTTAGAAGTATTAAAAGGATCCTCATCAGAATTCCTACAAGCCACTTCAAACTTAAGTTGAGCTTGTTTCAGCCTAGCATTCACATTTCCAAAGACCGTTTGATTCCACAATTTGATTGCCTCCTTCAACCCTCTCAATTTATAAGGAAAAATAAAATCCAAATTACCATAAACCGGAGACTTCCAAGAATCTTCCACCATTCTCAAGAAATCAGGATGAGAAAACCACATTTTTTGGATACGAAAAGGAGCACGCCTAGGCCTCGGAGCAAGGAAAGGAAACCCAATAAGCGTCGAATGATCAGAAACTTCCCTAGGAAGAGATTTACACCGCCAATTCGAAAACTTAGCTAACCAAGGCTCATTGATAATAGCACGATCCAATTTACTAAGAATTCTACCAACACCAGATTGACCATTAGTCAAAGTAAACTTAGACCCCAAAGAATCTGCTTCAAAAAGATCATTATCCTCCATCCAATCAGAAAACTCATTAATGCAAGAGACACGAACCTCACGGCCTCCCTTCTTTTCATCTTGACGAAGAACACAGTTGAAATCTCCCATTATCAGCCAAGGAGTTGTAGTATCCACAGCTGAAAGTTGAGACCATAATCTTCTTCGAAAAACTTGAATATAACTAGCATGAACAAAAGAGATTAAAACCCCCTCAGTTCTAACAGTAATTGCTTGCCTAGTCATATTAACCACCTCTGGCTCTTCAATATTAGCACTCCACAGGATCCAAAGATTCCCAATATTATGCATAGAAGAATAATGAACAACCTTCCTCATAAAACCAGTTAAATTTAACTTACAAATTACCTTGTCAGAGAACTTAATCTTTGGCTCAGCAACACAAAGAATCTCCGGCTTCAGATCATGAACAAGTTCACGTAACTTCTGCCCAGCCTCCACCTTTGCCACCCCATTGATATTCCAATAGAGCACATGCATTAGGAAACTATATTCTTTGAATTATTACTAGCATAAGGAATCCTATCAGAATTCCGTTTAAGTATAACTGGGGAGAATCCCTTTCTAACTCGAATTCCCAAATCATTGATCTCAGTTTCCGAATCAGACTTGGACTCCTTATTTGTACTTTGTTGAGAAGTACTTTTCTGATCATTAGAAATCCGAATCCTAACAGGTTTCCTTGATTTCTTAAGCTGCTCCACGGGTATGTCAGACCATTTAGACCCCCTAACACCTGACGAAGCCTTCTCTGGAGTGATTTCTTCATCTGAACTCTCCTCCCTTTGCTCATTGGAATGCTGCACAGAATCCAACCCCAACTCAGCAGACAAAACATTGAATTTATTAGGAGAAAGCACACAATCATTCTCATTAATAGCTTTGTAGCGATACAAATTCTCAATATTGTCCACCACAACATCACATCCCTTCCTTCCTGAAGTTTCAAAAGGAGCAGAAGAAGAGCTAGCATTAGTCTTATCAGTGATAGAGTGATTAGTTCTAGCCAATTCACCACTCCCTACTGACTTAGCTGAGGTTCCAATTTCACCCACTGGTAACCTACTAGCTAATACTCCTTTCTCAGCTAACGCCTGTTTTGCTTTCTCTAAAGCCACAGACGCTGCATGAAAAACAGCTTCAGAAGAAGCTAGCTCATTCTCAAGCTGATTGGTTTCCTCCACACCAATAGCATTCTCCTCTACTTCACCTGGTAACACAACAAGAACACCATCTTGTTCCGCATTTTTTGAAGCATCATGCTCCGCATCTTTTGAAGCATTATCACCACCAGGAAAGTTCTCAGCATTCTTTCCTTTACGCTGCCTCCTATTCCTAGCAGTTTGCCAGCCTTTGGAAGAATCTCCCTTTGCTGTAGTATCAGCCTTTGAAGAGTTATCATCACCCTTTGTTTGCCTCCTGCACTCATCATCATTGTGCCCAATAATGCAGCACTTCATACAGAATTTTGGAGCCCGTGGAATCTCCAAGTATTGCCAGAAAGTACGTCCCCCAGCTGTAATCTTGATTCTGCTAGGAATGTGCTTCGCAAAATCCACATCCACCAAAACTGAGGCAAAGTTACCATATTCTAGATTAAGAGTTCTCTGATCAACTACAATGGGAGTGCCTAATACCTTCCCCATAGATAACAAGTTCTTCTCTGTCCATAGTTCTGCATGGAGACCTGGAAAGTGAACCCATACGTTTGCATGGGAAGTTTTTTGACGTTCAGGATCAAAACCTGGGTACCAATCCATCAGTTTGAGCTCATGTTGATTTACATACCATTTAGTGCGTCGAATCCTCTCTTTTGTTTCAGCATCATGTAACATAACCACGAAAAATCCTTTACTCATAGTCATAAACCTTGCTGAGCTAGGGTTTATCTGCCATTGATTAACCAAGCTGGATTTCACTTCCACAAACTTCAATCCCGTGAAGTTCAGACGTGCAATAAAACTATGCTCAAAGGGTTTACATCCTTCTTGATAAAAATCAGCTGGAATAATAAGAGAAGGCTCTCCATCAATCAGAGTAGGGTTTGGCAAGCTATTAATATCCACACACGTAGGCTGCAAAGTCTGTTTTCCTTTTACTTTATCCGCAAAAGATTGTTGCTGGGAAATAACCCTAGAAGAAGTTACTTGTGTTTCCTCAACCATGATGATCAGATTGAAAAAACGTTAAGAAAACTTGAAAAAAAAAAAACAAAACCCTAGAGAAATCGCCAGACTTTCTCTTTCCTCATGGTTTTTCGCGTTCCCCCTATACGTACTGCCTTAGAACATATTAATTGTGATTACAATACATTTTTCAAAAAAATTCATTAAAAGATGAGTTTATCTAGTTTACAATTTTGTCTCAGAAATCAACTTCTGACTTAGAACGAAGAGTGTATACTTTTTTGAGTTAACGTATAAAAAATTCAACATTTTTATGAACTTTTTATTTTTGTATTGGCTTTGTGTTTCATTTTGATTCAAATAGATGAAATTTCTTAAAATTTGGATTAGTTATGGCTGGTCTTTCATCCTTCTTCTGTTGTGAAATTTGACTTCCTTCATATTTTCTTGAATCAACGTACATAGAAATGCAATTTTTACTAGATGTACTGCCTTAGAACATATTAATTGTGATTACAATACATTTTTCAATTTTTTTTTGTTAAAGATGAGTTTATCTAGTTTACAATCTAGTCTCAGAATCAACTTCCGATTTATAACGAAGAGTGTAGACTATTTTGAGTTAACGTATAAAAAATTCAACATTTATATGAACTCTTAATTTTTGTATTGGCTTTTCTTTCAGTTTGATTCAGATAGATAAAATTTGTTAGAATTTTGATTAGTTCTGGCTGGTCTTTCATCCTTCTTATATTGTGTAATTTGACTTCCTTCATATTTTCTTGAATCAACGGACATATAAATCCAATTTTCACTAGACGTAATGCCTTAGAACATATTATTTTTGATTACAATACATTTTCAAGACTATTTCAGATAGATTGATGAAGTGCTTGCCAAATTCATTAGAGATCCAGTTTATAGACAAGACTATTTCAAGGAAAAAAAAGAGCAACTTGATAGAATGTTAACTAAGAAGAAAGCTCAATCTCATATTAAGCTTGTTTCGGGTGGTAATTATGCTTCAGATGAAAATGAAGAGAATTGTCACTATGCTGAAACTTATGCTGATTATGAATATGATTACAAAGAGACTTATGGTGACTATGATTTGACTCAAATTATTGCTGGTCTCATTCCCAAGAAGAAGAATTTTAGATTTGGAAATAAGGGGCGAAAACGTTTCTAATTTACCTAGTTTTCTTCTTTATGTTGTTTTTAAGT
>NW_020646082.1:479153-486293 GCF_003573695.1 Papaver somniferum | reverse complement strand
AAAAAAAAAACGTAATTACAAGAATTACATAATGGGAGGCACAAGGCCTCCCCACCCCCATAAACCAAAGAGAAAAGATATCACATGAAAAAAGCTATCAAAATTAAGCTCTTAAAAAACAAAAAACTAACAAAAAAATAAAATAAAAGGATTTTTAGCTTCCTTTGTTCTTATTTTTCTTCTTTAGAGTCTTCATTCTTCTAGATTGATCTTGTATTTCCTGGAGATGCTCCCTTCGAAATGATAAATCGTTCAAGAACTTTTGTTGAATATCAAATTTTGTTATTGTGCAAAGAACCTCGTACTCCTCTGTTGTTTTTAAGTGTTTAGGAGCTTATTTTATGTGTTTTAAAATTTTTTTGCCCCTTTGGTTTATGGGGGTAGGGAGGCCTTGAGCCTCCCATTTTGTAATTCTTGTAATTACATTTGTTTGCTTTAATAAACCATTTTGATCTAGCAAAAAAAAACGTTTTTCAAAATTTTTATGTTTAAGATGAGTTTATCTAGTTTACAATTTAGTCTCAGAAATCAATTTCAGATGTATAACGAAGTGTGTAGACTTTTTGAGTTAACATATATTAAATTCAACATTTTTATGAACACTTTCTTTTTGTGTTGGCTTTGTCTTTCTATTTGATTAGAGATAGAGAAATTTGTTAGGATTTGGATTTGTTCTGCTTGGTCTTTCGTCCTTCTTCTATTGTGAAATTTGACTTCCTTCATATATTCTTGATCAACGTACATAGAAATGCAATTTTTACTAGACGTACTGCCTTAGAACATATTAATTGTGATTACAATACATTTTTCAAACTTTTTCTGTTAAACATGAGTTTATCTAGTTTACAATTTAGTCTCAGAAATCAATTTCAAACGTGTAACGAAGTGTGTAGACTTTTTGAGTTAACATATATAAAATTCAACCTTTTGATGAACACTTTCTTTTTGTGTTGGCTTTGTCTTTCTATTTGATACAAGATAGAGAAATTTGTTAGGATTTGGATTAGTTCTGCTTGGTCTTTCGTCCTTCTTCTATTGTGAAATTTGACTTCCTTCATATATTCTTGAATCAACATACATAGAAATGCAATTTTTACTAGACGTACTGCCTTAGAACATATTAATTATGATTACAATACATTTTTCAAACTTTTTATGTTTAAGATGAGTTTATCTAGTTTACAATTTAGTCTCAGAAATCAATTTCAGATGTATAACGAAGTGTGTAGACTTTTTTGAGTTAACATATATAAAATTCAACATTTTTATGAACTCTTTATTTTTGTATTGGCTTTGTGTTTCATTTTGATTCAAATAGATGAAATTTCTTAAAATTTGGATTAGTTCTGGCTGGTCTTTCATCCTTCTTCTATTGTGAAATTTGACTTCCTTCATATTTTCTTGAATCAACGTACATAGAAATGCAATTTTTACTAGATGTACTGCCTTAGAACATATTAATTGTGATTACAATACATTTTTCAATTTTTTTTTGTTAAAGATGAGTTTATCTAGTTTACAATCTAGTCTCAGAAATCAACTTCCGATTTATAACGAAGAGTGTAGACTATTTTGAGTTAATGTATAAAAAATTCAACATTTATATAAACTCTTAATTTTTGTATTGGCTTTTCTTTCAGTTTGATTCAGATAGATGAAATTTGTTAGAATTTGGATTAGTTCTGGCTGGTCTTTCATCCTTCTTATATTGTGAAATTTGACTTCCTTCATATTTTCTTGAATCAACGTACATATAAATGCAAGTTTCACTAGACTCAATGCCTTAGAACATATTATTTGTGATTACAATACATTTTCAAGACTATTTCAGATAGATTGATGAAGTGCATGCTAAATTCATTAGAGATCCAGTTTATAGACAAGACTATTTCAAGGAAAAAAAAGAGCAACTTGATAGAATGTTAACTAAGAAGAAAGCTCAATCTCATATTAAGCTTGTTTCGGGTGGTAATTATACTTCAGATGAAAATGAAGAGAATTGTGACTATGCTGAAACTTATGCTGATTATGAAGATGATTACAAAGAGACTTATGCTGACTATGATTTGACTCAAATTATTGCTGGTCTCATTCCCAAGAAGAAGAATTTTAGATTTGGAAATAAGGGGCGAAAACGTTTCTAATTTACCTAGTTTTCTTCTTTATGTTGTTTTTAAGTGTTTAGGAGATTATTTTATGTGTTTTAAAATTTTTTTGCCCCTTTGTTTTATGGGGGTAGGGAGGCCTTGAGCCTCCCATTTTGTAATTCTTGTAATTACATTTTTTTGCTTTAATAAACCATTTTGACCTAGCAAAAAAAAAAAAAAAAAACATTTTTCAAATTTTTTCTGTTTAAGATGAGTTTATCTAGTTTACAATTTAGTTTCATAAATCAATTTCAGACTTATAACGAAGTGTGTAGATTTTTTTTGAGTTAACTTATATAAAATTCAATATTTTTATGAACTCTTTCTTTTTGTGTTGGTTTTGTCTTTCTATTTGATTCAAGATAGATGAAATTTGGTAGGATTTGGATTAGTTCTGCTTGGTCTTTCGTCCTTCTTCTATAATGAAATTTGACTTCCTTCATATATTCTTGAATCAACGTACATTGAAAAGCAATTTTTAATAGACGTACTGCCTAAGAACATATTAATTGTGATTACAATACATTTTTCAAACTTTTTCTGTTAAAGATAAGTATATCCAGTTTACAATTTAGTTTCAGAAATCAATTTCAGATTTATAACGAAGTGTGTAGACATTTTTGAGTTAACGTATATAAAACTCAACATTTTTATGAACTCTTTCTTTTTGTGTTGGCTTTGTCTTTCTATTTGATTCAAGATAGATGAAATTTGTTAGGATTTGGATTAGTTCTTCTTGGTCTTTCAATCTTTTTCTATCGTGAAATTTGACTTCCTTCATATTTTCTTGAATCAACGTACATAGAAATGCAATTTTTACTAGACGTATTGCCTTAGAACATATTAATTGTAATTACAATACATTTTTCAAACTTTTTCTGTTAAAGATGAGTTTATCTAGTTTACAATTTAGTCTCATAAATCAATTTCCGACTTATAACGAAGTGTGTAAACTTTTTGAGTTAACGTATATAAAATTCAACATTTTTATGAACACTTTTTTTTTTGTGTTGGCTTTGTCTTTCAATTTGATTCAAATAGATAAAATTTGTTAGAATTTGGATTAGTTCTGGTTGGTCTTTCATCCTTCTTATATTGTGAAATTTGACTTCCTTCATATTTTCTGGAATCAACGTACATAGAAATGCAATTTTTACTAGACGTATTGCCTTAGAACATATTAATTGTAATTACAATATATTTTTCAAACTTTTTCTGTTAAAGATGAGTTTATCCAGTTTACAATTTAGTTTTAGAAATCAATTTCAAATTTATAACGAAGTGTGTAGACATTTTTGAGTTAACGTATATAAAACTCAACATTTTTATGAACTCTTTCTTTTTGTGTTGGCTTTGTCTTTCTATTTGATTCAAGATAGATGAAATTTTTTAGGATTTGGATTAGTTCTTCTTGGTCTGTCATTCTTTTTCTATCGTGAAATTTGACTTTGACTTCCTTCATATTTTCTTGAATCAACGTACATAGAAATGCAATTTTTACTAGACGTTTTGCCTTAGAACATATTAATTGTAATTACAATACATTTTTCAAACTTTTTCTGTTAAAGATGAGTTTATCTAGTTTACAATTTAGTCTCAGAAATCAATTTCCGACTTATAACGAAGTGTGTAGACTTTTTGAGTTAACGTATACAAAATTCAACATTTTTATGAACACTTTTTTTTGTGTTGGCTTTTTCTTTATATTTGATTCAAGATAGATGAATTTTTTTAGGATTTGGATTAGTGCCTTAGAACATATTAATTGTGATTACAATACATTTTTCAAACTTTTTCTGTTAAAGATGAGTTTAACAAGTTTACAATTTAGTCTCAGAAATCAACTTCCGACTTATAACGAAGTGTATAGACTTTTTTGAGTTAACGTATAAAAAATCTAACATTTTTATGAACTCTTTATTTTTGTATTGGCTTTGTCTTTTAATTTGATTCAAATAGATGAAATTTGTTGGAATTTGGATTAGTTCTGCCTGGGCTTTTATCCTTCTTCTATTGTGAAATTTGACTTCCTTTATTTTTTCTTGAATCAACGTACATAGAAATGCAATTTTTACCAGACGTAATGCCTTAGAACATATTATTTTTGATTACAATACATTTTTCAAACTTTTTCTGTTAAAGATGAGTTTATCTAGTTTACAATTTAGTCTCAGAAATCAATTTCAGATGTATAACGAAGTGTGTAGACTTTTTTGAGTTAACGTATATAAAATTCAACATTTTTATAAACTCTTTCTTTTTGTGTTGGCATTGTATTTTTATTTGATTCAAGATAGATGAAATTTGTTAGGATTTGGATTAGTTCTTATTGGTCTTTCATCCTTCTTCTATTGTCAAATTTGACTTCCTTCATATTTTCTTGAATCAACGTACATAGAAATGCAATATTTACTAGACGTATTGCATTAGAACATATTAATTGTAATTACAATACATTTTCAAACTTTTTCTGTTAAAGATCAGTTTATCTAGTTTACAATTTAGTTTCATAAATCAATTTCAGACTTATAACGAAGTGTGTAGATTTTTTTTGAGTTAACTTATATAAAATTCAATATTTTTATGAACTCTTTTTTTTTTGTGTTGGTTTTGTCTTTCTATTTGATTCAAGATAGATGAAATTTGATAGGATTTGGATTAGTTCTGCTTGGTCTTTCGTCCTTCTTCTAGAGTGAAATTTGACTTCCTTCATATATTCTTGAATCAACGTATATATAGAGCTTTTAGACAAAACAAGATAAGGGTATTGCTTGAGGAAAGAGAATGTCCGTTTTTTTCTCTTTTTGGCGATTTTGGAAAACCAAGTTTTTTCACGTTTAGGGTTTCAAGTTTTACGTTTTTGGATTATCAGAATCAATACGTTGATTCATGATGATTCATTCTTTAGATAACCTTCCTAGTAGCTCAAATCAAAACCATGCTAAAACAGTTTCTTTTGCTGAAAAAGTTAGGGAACATAAAACCCTCAAGGCATCTTGAAAGTGAATCATATTCCATGAATATGATATCTATCTAGTGTGATGTATGGGAATATATGACAAGGGTGGAGTGTTGGAGTATTTCAATCGATCTGTCATGTCATATAGGCCCGAGTCGGACATCCAATTGCTTCGATTTGAATTATCCGGATGATACCTTAGATACATCAAAAAGATGTACAATCAAACCTACTTCTCGATTCAATAGAAGCCCAAAGAAGTCAATATGGTACCCAAATAACGAGAAATATGTAAAAAGAAGGCCCGATTACGCATATTCCTAATCCTAAATGGAATGTAAGGACGCAGGGATCCATATTTAAATATAGTATCTATTTACATACGCTCGAATGCCCCCTTCTCATAATGAGAATGTCCATAACCCTATTCCGGTCTGGTCCGGTATGGAATGAACTTATAATCATGGAATCAACTCCATCATCAGATTATAAGTTCATAACCCCAGCCCATTCCCATTTTGGGCAGAAGAGGTCTACTAATTCTCTGATTCTAGTTAGTAAGAGGGATCTTGAACTAAGAAATAGACCCTAGAAGCTAAAAAAGGGTATCCTGAGCAATTGCAATAATTGGGTTCATTGATATTCCTGGTATAGTAGATGCTATCGCACATACAATCATACTCAATTTGATGGAATTGTTTGATCTTAAAGGAGATCTTCTATAATTTCGCACGTGAGGGGTTATTTCTTGGTTTCGTCCAGTCATTAATAACTTGATTATTTTTAGATAATAGTAGATAGAAACAACGCTCGTAAGAAGTCCTATTGAAACCAAGAAATATAGGCCTGCCTGCCATCCACACCAGAATAGATGGAGTTTTCCCAAAAAACCTGCTAGTGGAGGAATACCTCCTAGGGATAAGAGACAGAGGGCTAAAGAGAGGGCCAAAAAAGGATCTTTCGTGTATAATCCTGCATAATCTCGAATGTTATCAGTTCTGGTACGTAGACCAAATGATACAACACAAGCAAAAGTTCCTAGATTCATGGAGATATAGAACAACATATAAGTTATCATGCTTGCATATCCATCGCTTGGAAAGGGTACTATTTGAGAGGAAAGAGAATGTCCGGTTTTTACTCTTTTTGGCGATTTTGGAAAACCAAGTTTTTTCACGTTTAGGGTTTCAAGTTTTACGTTTTTGGATTATCAGAATCAATACGTTGATTCATGATGATTCATTCTTTAGATAACCTTCCTAGTAGATCAAATCAAAACCATGCTAAAACAGTTTCTTTTGCTGAAAAAGTTAGGGAACGTAAAACCCTAAATCCAACTTCAGTTGATATTTCCTTGTTACCAAACCCTACTCTTGTTGAGGGTGAGCCAGCTCTTGTCGTTCCTAATGATTATTATCAGGAAGGGTGCAAGACTTTTCAATATAGTTTCATAGCTAGGCTGGATGCTACAGGTTTAAAGTTTGTTGAGGTTCAAAAAATCCTTGAAAATCAATGGAAACTTAAGAATAGGTGTAAGTTTATACCTATGAGCAAAGGATTCTTTGTTATTATGTTATCTTCAGAATTGGACAAGGAGAAGATTCGTGCTGAAAAATGGTTTGTCAATCAACAAATTCTGAGGTTGATTGATTGGTACCCAGGTTTTAATCCTGATAAACAAAGAACGTCCCATGCAGCTGTTTGGGTACGTTTTCTTGGTCTCCCTATTGAGATATGGACTGAGAGATCATTACTTTCTATTGGGAAAATCCTTGGAACACCAATTGTGGTGGATCAAAGAACCCTAAATCTAGAATATGGTCACTTCGCAGCTGTTTTGGTAGATATAGACTTTGCAAAGCATATTCCTGACCGCATCTCTATCACTGCAGGAGGTAAAATTTTTTGGCAATATGTTGATATACCAAATTCACCTAAATTCTGTTTATCTTGTAATATTATTGGGCATGTTGATGGTGAATGCAAAAACAAGAATAGCATGAAGGCTGCTGGTAAGGAAAAACAGATTGTTCA
>NW_020646082.1:466653-474153 GCF_003573695.1 Papaver somniferum | reverse complement strand
ACCATCCCTCATTGGTTGTCCGCGGATCCCATTATCAAGAAGTGTATCCACGGCCTCTTGCACTAATTTTTCTTGACACATAACTAACTCCCCTGGCGTAGATCTATTTGTTGTTAATAGGTCGGTAAGAGTATTGTTCCGATAGATAACTCTTCTATAGAGTCCATTAATATCCGAACTCATCAGTTTACCCCCATCTATTTGAATGATCGGTCTCAATTCGGGGGGAAGGACTGGTAATAGGCACAAAACCATCCATTCTGCTTCCACATTTTTTCGAATAAAATGCTTAGATAATTCCATGCGTCTAACCAAAAAATCCTTTCTTCTTCCAATTTTTCTATCTTCCCATTCATTACCCGTGGGCCCTTCTTCCCCTAATTCTTTCCATTCTACCAATGAACAATCTATAATAAGTCGCAAATCCAGATCGTCTCTGATAGCACTTGCACCAGTAGAGATTTCTCTATTTCGAAATGTATCGAAGCCTTGAGTAGTAAAAAAAAGCGGGATGCTGTATTTCCAAGATTGGATTTTATATTCGAATGAACCTCGTAATCGTAAGAAAGTAGGTTTTTTAGCTACGGTCCTAGCAAAAGAAAAATTTGGATAGGTTCCTTTATAGTATAGGATTTACCCCCTTAAAAATTGGACGCGAGGGTTTCCTCTCATCCGGCTCAAGTAGTTACATCAAATAAGGGGTTCTCGTTTAAATTCTTTTTATAGAAAACCCCCAACGTTCTACTCCTTACTCAATTTCCCAATCAGGACCAACCAACATTTCAATGAAATGAAATGTGAAATTATTGAGTAGTCTACCTCCCTTCGAATGCCAAATCCCTTTTTAAAGAATACCTTGGTTTTTTTTTTGCTTAAAGAATACCTTGGAACTTATAAGGGATATACTTGTCTATGTATCATTCCGTTCGATCTTTTAGGCCCCTACTTAACCTCGACGGTTATGACATGATTCCCTTAAAGCCTATACGCGATGAATAGGCCCTTGTAACCATGTCATATTTGCTTACTATAACATAATTTCTTTCTAAAAGAAATGGAATGGCTAATTCCACGAAAGAAGTCTTTTTCACGAGGTACAACTAGCAATTCCTATTTTTCTACGAAATCGACCATAGATCAATTCCCTTTTTTGGAGTATTAAATACATCCATAATTCTGAGCTTCATGTTACGCCTACCACGAGACATGTCAGAGTAAGGGCATCCCAATCGGAGTGAATGGGATGACAGTTTCTTAGACCCAATCTGTAAAATAAAAAATTTGATCAAATCACACATCGCAGTATACTAGTCCTTCTAATTCTTTAAGAGGTTTATCTAAAAGATTCGCGATATAACTAGGAAGACGTTTCAA
Source organism: Papaver somniferum (assembly GCF_003573695.1). NCBI lineage: Eukaryota > Viridiplantae > Streptophyta > Magnoliopsida > Ranunculales > Papaveraceae > Papaver > Papaver somniferum. Next base: position 472,779 of record NW_020646082.1, on the reverse strand, counting down.
GTACCAAACATGAGTTACTGGGCATGCCAGTTTGATGTATCCCATTTGATATCTTCGTATCCGAGAATCAACAAACTCGACTCCGCATTGTTCACAAAATTTCGGGTCTTCTTTTTCATCTCTGATTACTCGACAGTTTCCACAGGCACAAATTCCACTTTTTATAGGCCCAACAATTCTTTCACAAAACAATCCATCTTTTTCCGGCTTATTGGTTTTGTAATGAAAAGTATAAGGTTTTGTCACCTCTCCAACAACCTCTCCGTTGGGTAGTATTTTTTTGGCCCAAGCGCTTATTTGTTCAGGAGAAACTGATCCAATTCGAAGGTGTTAATGTTTATACCGGTCGATCATAGAAGAAAATTTTTGATTCATTCCGATCAAGCTTCCTTCCTTTGAATCTAGAAGTTCTTCTCAGATACAAGGAAATGATTCAATTCCAGAGCCAAAGATCATAGTTCTCGAACGAGCAATCGAAAGGATTCTGGAGCATCCTCAGGTTTAGGTATTGTTCCTCCAATGATCGTAGTACCAAGTACTTCCTGACGAGCTCTAATATGATCATATTTATAAGTAAGCATCTCTTGTAAAATGTGAGCAAAGCCAAACCCCTCTAAAGCCCAAACTTCCATTTCTCCTACCCGTTGGCCCCCTTGCTTAGCCCTTCCCCTAAGGGGTTGTTGTGTAACAAGTGCATAATGCACGCTGGAACGCCCATAAATTTTATCATCAACTTGATGAATTAATTTTAGGATATAGGATTTTCCTATTATAACGGGTTGTTCAAAAGGATCTCCCGTTCTTCCATCAAATATTCTGCCTTTTCCCGGATACTCGGGTTCAAACACCCACGGATTCACGGTTTGCTTATTGGCTTCATATAATTCAGAAAACACGAGTTTTTTAGAAGCCTCTTGTTCATATCTCTCATCAAAGGGTGCCATTCGATAATGCCTGTCTAGCAGATCCCCCGCTAACCCGAGCGAGCATTCAAATATCTGTCCTACATTCATTCGTGAAGGTACTCCTAATGGATTGAAGACCATATCAACAGGTGTCCCGTCTTGTAAATACGACATATCTTGTCTAGGAAATTTTTTTGGAAATGATACCTTTATTCCCATGCCTTCCAGCAACTTTATCCCCTAGTTTTATTTCACGTTTCTGTGAAATATATACACGAATCATTTCTGGATTATAACTAGAACCCCCCTTTTTCTGGATCTATCTCACATCAATAACTCGACCTCTGCTACCTATAGGTAATTTTAGACAAGTTTCCTTTGCAGTGGATACTTGAATGCCAAGTATAGCCCATAATAATCTATCTTCCGGGGCATATGATGATTCTTTCGTCATCTGAGGCGTTAATTTACCTACTAAAATATCACATGTTTCTACCCAAGACCCCATCATCACAATTCCGTTTCTATCTAAATTCCGGAGTAAGTGGGCTTCTCAATGCGGTATTTCATTAGTGATCCTTTCAGGGCCTTGGCTTGTCACATGAGTCTGAATTTCATATTTTCGTATATGAAAGAAGTATAAACATCGCCATATACTAGACGTTCACTAATAAGTACGGCATCTTCAAAATTGTAGCCTTCCCATGGCATATAAGCTACCAATACATTTTTTCCCAAAGCGAGTTCGCCACCAACTGTAGCAACACCATCTGCTAAAATTTGTCCCTTTTTAATGCAGTTACCCCGTTGAACTTGGGATTTTTGATGCATACAAGTATTTTTGTTGGAACGTTGATACATAACCAATGGAATGCTTAGAGTGTCTCCATTACCTGAGAAAACGATCTTGTCAGTATCGGTAGAAACGACTTTTCCCTCGTGTTTCGCTATAACGGAAACTCCTGAATCTAGAGCTACTTGGCGTTCCAACCCAGTTCCAACAATGCACTTATCGGACCGAGAAAGCGGAACTGCTTGACGTTGCATATTAGAACTCATTAAATCCCGATTCGCGTCACCATATAGTATTCATCTCTGCTTGGCGATAAATAAACTACCAGTACCCCTTTGAATCTCTCATCAATTTCAAAAAAAGGACTTTCGAGAGACCCCCAATGACCAATCCTAGCATGAATAGCTAAGTATCCAATAAGTCCAACGTTGATTCCTTCAGCACCGAAGAAGAGTCTGAGACTTTGGCAAGTGTTCTTAATCGTTCATACTTGGACAGATAAGGTCGGGTTTGTGATATTATTTCACACGGTAATTGGCTGTTGCAAGGAGCTCACTTGCAAGATCTTGTAAGTGCTGGTGTGGTTATGGAGAATTTTCCAACGCTTTGTAGTGGGAGGGACAAAAGGATTTGGATGCCTGATATGAAGGGTGTGTTTTCAGTTAAGTCAGCTAGAGAATTGATTAGAAAGAAGTTCCCTACTATGAAAGAATCTTCGCTATTGTGGAGGAAAGTTGTGCATCCTTCTTTGGCGGCTCAGAATTGGAAGTTTGTTCGGGGAGCGTGTGCAACTCTTGATAAAGTTCGCAGCAGGTTTAAGATTCAATTGGCTTCTAGGTGCAGCGTTTGTCAAATTGAAGAGGAGACACTTCAGCACGTCCTCTGGAGCTGTAGTTTTGCGCAAAAAGCTTGGAACTGGATAGCAGGTATTTTCAATATAAAACTTTATTATGATTTGATCACGTTTTACAATGGAGCTAGGCTTCAAAGTGGCATTGTTAGAGATTTGTGGCTGGTAGCAAATTTGGTTGTGCGATCTAAACTTTGGTTCACTAGAAATAAGAAGGTATATGAGAATAAAGTTCCTTGCTGGTCCTTTTTCCAAAAACGAGTGTTCAATTTGATGCATGAATACTCAGTTAGAATGAAGAGTTTTATGTTCAATACGGTAGCAGATTTGAGAATATTGGATTTCTTTCGTGTTAAGCATAGGAAAGTGAAGATTTCAGATCCAAAGGAGTGTTATTGGACGCCTCCTAATAACAATGAATTGCTGTTGTGTACTGATGGTGCTTCAAGAGGAAACCCGGGAGTGGCAGGGGCTGGTGTTGTGGCTAGAAATGCGAGTTCGGAAGTGGTAGGGGCTATTGTATTGGCTTAGGAAATGCGTCTAACTATATGGCTGAGTTATATGGTATTATTGTTGGTATTGAATGGGCAATTCAATGGGGTTATGAGCGTTTGTTGATTAGAGCAGACTCTTCTTCGGTGCTGAAGGCTTTGGAGGAGGATAATGTTCCATGGTTTGCTACTCAAAGATGGCTGAATGCTAAGGGTTTATATGGTGCTATTCGCTTTGAACACACTTTTCGGGAAGCAAATTTTACTGCGAATGGAATGGCTAAGCGTGGTTGTTTGTTAGAAGAAGGAGTAGGTATTCACTTTGAGGGAAGACCAGATTTCTTAAGTTCAATTGAGTTTCCAAATGTAATTTATTATCGTTTTAAATAGTTTGTGTGAGTTTTTGGGGTTTCTCTGACCTCTTTTCTCCTAAACTATCTTGTAAATATCGTTTCTTGCAATATAATTTTTTGACTTATCAAAAAAAAAGTTGATTCCTTCAGATGTATCAATTGGGCAAATACGTCCATAGTGACTAGGATGGATATCTCGTATCCGAAAACTAGCAGTTCGACCTGTCAATCCTCCAGGACCTAAATAACTCAATTTTCTCCCATGAACTATTTGTGTCAATGGATTAGTTCGATCCAAAACATGAGATAAGGGGTGTAGACCAAAAAATGATTCATAAGTGATTGTTAATGGAGTTGATGTTACTAAATTATGGGGAGTCGGGATAAATTTATGCCTAATTGCTCCTCATATAGTTCCTCGAACCACATTTTCTAAACGAACCAGAGCCAATCCGAATTGGTCTTGTAACAGATCCGCTACAGAGCGAATACGTTTATTTTTCAAGTGATTCATATCGTCAAGTGCACCCATTCCAAATTTCATTCCGATCAAATGATCCGCCGCTGCCAATACATCTCGTGGTAACAAAAATGTATTGTTCTGAGGTATATCAAGATTAAGTCTCCAGTTCATATTTCATCGACCAATCCTTCCTAATTCACATCTTTGTTGATTTTTTTTTTTTGTAAGTTCCTTACATAAGGACTCGGAAAATACCGGATCCCCGCCGACACAAGCAAACTGTTGATAAAATTCCAAAATGGCATTTTCTTTTGACCCAATCATTTTTTTTCTCCTTATCGTTCGGGAAAGACAAGAAAATTTCAGGGTAGCAAACATTATCTAGAATTTATCTTAGATTCGAACCCATAGCTGATGATAGAACTAGAATAGATATTTTTTGTTTCCGACTCACACGAGCCCATATCCGTGCTTTTCGATCAATCTCTAATTCTGATCTTCCTCCCCAATCGGATATTATGGTGGCGGTATAGATCGAAATTCCGTTATGGTCTAATTCTAAACGGTAATAAATACCAGGGCTTTGCAATATTTGATTTATTACAATTGTGTATATTCCATTTACTATAAAGGTTCCCAGGGAATTCATTAGAGGAATGTTTCCAATAAATATGGTTTGTTCTTGTATATCCTTACCGGTTTTCCAAATTAATCCCCCAGGTACATATAATTCAGAAGAATATGTCAGTGATTCATACACAACATCTCTTTCTTTTATCAAGGGTTCTACCAATTGATAAGTTTCCACAAATAATTGAAATTCAATTTCTTGATCTATATCTTCTATTTTTGGAAATTTATAAAGTTCTTCCATCAATCCCTGATCAATGAACCTACAAAACCCCTCAAATTGTACCTGACTAAACCCAGGTATTGTAAACATTCCCTCATTTCCATCCCGGAGCATCTTAAGCTTCCCATTTATAGCAAAATCCCATTATTGGCTCATTCTTCATCGAACCATATGGATCGATCTAGCAATGATGGAATGTATATTATGTTTACTGAATCACATGAAATTTTACCCAACTTCATACCATTGAGCAGAGCAATAAGGATAATTTTCTATTCAAATTCGAATTTGCAACAGGATAAAACATTCCTGGAATCATAATTATGCCGATTATGCTTTTTTAGAGTCTTTTATAAAATATCAAAAGTAATCCAATTTATACCTATTATTATGATATTACAATCCGGTTGGGTACCCAAAAAAGAAATGATTCAAGGTTTGATCCGTTCTCTATGAATGAGAGAAAAACAGAAAAATCAGGAATAGTATAGAGTTTCTTCTTTTTTTTGCGAGGCACTATTACCTATAGCTATAGTATCCTATCCATCCGGATATTTCCTATCCCAGCTATACTTGGGGTAACACAGGAAGTGCTATATCATAATTTCTATTTTAGATTCAAAAAAAGGGAAGCATGATAATTCCTTATAGACATATATGGCTAAGATACCTAATTAGGATATCTTTGTAACAATCTCTGTTCCGGGGTTTACATATATATATAATTGTTGTTATAATGTAAATTTATTTGAAAAAGATTGATTATTGAAAAGAATTGATACCGATAAGTATAAGTTGTGTATCAACTTTATTTTGCTGTCGTTGTTAAGGAAACGAAATTTGAGGCCCAAGAACTCTTCATGGATTCAAATCAATAGTTAATGGTTCCAATTTGCCCTGCATTTTTCATTCTGTAACTGAAAATGCACATTTACATTTTCTTTTGAAAGATAAAAAAGGGGGAAGTTTTTAGGTGTTGTTTATTTTGAGAGTTGAGATACCATACAATCCATCAAAGGGAATCAACTGGGTTAAAAAAAAGGTTTTGGGGGGGGTTTAGGAAAGGGAGAAAGACAATGAGGTTCAAGAAATAATAAAGAAGAGAGCGTTCCTTCTATTTTATATCCGTTTGTTTGGCGGCATGGCCGAGTGGTCAGGCGGGGGACTGCAAATCCTTTTACCCCAGTTCAAATCCGGGTGCCGCCTCATCTACAAAAAATGGGAAAGACTTTCTTTTTTTGCTCAGCAGAAGCAATATATTCTAGAGGAAACCAAAAGTAAAAACCATATTTTGGAGAGATATGGGGTAGGTAGTGCTGGATTGTATATTTTATGCTTTTTTCTTATGAAGGGCAACAAAAGAAACTAAACAATAGGCCTTACTATTCCTACATCTTCCATTAAAAAAGATTTCCTTG